>NW_016107350.1:9393943-9399842 GCF_001604975.1 Cebus imitator | reverse complement strand
GGTGGTATGTGCCTTTAACCCCAGCTACTTGGGCAGCTGAGGCAAGAGGATTGCTTGAACCCAGGAGGTCCAGGCTGCAGTGAGCCAAGATTGTGCCACTGTACTCCAGCCTAAGTGACACAATAAGATCCAGTCTCTAAAAATTAAAGGAGAAAAAAAGAAGAAGGAAGAAGAAGAAAGAAGAAGAAGATGATGGGACAGATCCAAGACAGCGGATTAGGAGCAGCTCAGGATTGCAGCTCCCAGCGAAAGTGGGGAGGGTGAGTGGATACTGCATTTCCAGACGGATTTTTATTGCCCACAGACCAGGAGATTCCCAGGTGGAGGAGCCCCACGGGTCACCAGCGCGGCTGTTTTGGCCCACACAGCTGTTTCGGCCAGCCCGGCCAGCACGGCTGTGTTGGCTGGAGCAGCTGTTTTTGCCGGTGCCCCGGAGAGGCGGTTCTCTGTACAAAATACACAGGTCCGGGCACCGTTTTAGCTGGTGATTGGAGCTTGGGGAAGACAGAGTCACCCATTCAACTGATAGAAAAGGGGGCTGAAACAGAGCCAGGCCAAGAGATTCCCGGGCAAAAAAGCACCATGAATCTTAGCACGGCTGTTTCAGCCAGCGCAGTGAGTTGCCTCACGGGAAATCACACAGATCTGGGTGCCTTTTCAACAGGCAACTGGAACACCTGGGAGACCAAAACAAACAAAAAAAGGCTCTGAGGCAGGGAGCCAGGTGATCAGGCTCAGCTAGTCCCACCCCCACAAAAAAACAGTGATCTGAAACACTCTGGATTGAGAGTTTCACAGCAAGCAAAGCTGAACCTGGGATGGTCCAGCTCTGTGGGGGAGTGGCGTCCACCATTACCGAGGCACTCCACCACTACGGAGGTAGTCCGCCATTGCTGAGGCAGCCCGCTGTTGCTGAGGCAGCCCGCCATTACAGAGAGGGTCCGCCAGTACAGAGGTGGGCTGCCATTGTTGAGGCAGTTCTAACTATACCAGTATAAACAGGATTGCAGGGAAGTTCACATGGCAGCTGGGTGGAGCCCACAGCAGCTCAGCAAAGCCTCTGCAGGCAGACAGTGACTAGGCTGCCTCCTCACTGGGCAGGGCAGCCCTGAAAAAAGCCAGCAGCACAACAGAAGCTCATAAATAAAGCCCTAACCCCCCAGGACAGAGCACCTGGGGAAAAAAAGGGGGGTTTACGAGTTCATCTGTAGCAGACTTAAACATACTTGCCCAGCAACTCTGAATGAACATCGGAGCTCACAGCTCAGCACTTGAGCTCCTATAAAGGACAGACTGTCTCCTCAAGCAGCTCCCTGAATCCTGTATATCCAAAGAGTCACCTCATAAAGGAGAACTCAGACTGACATCAGGCGGGTATCCTTCAGGGACAAAGATAGCAGAAGAAAGTGGTAGCAACCCTTACTGTTCTGCAGCTGTGGCAGGATACCCAGGCAAGCAGGGCCTGGAATGGACCTCAGCAGTCCTACAGCAGAGGGGCCTGGTTGGTAGAAGGAAAACTAAGAAACATAAAGAAATAACTTCATCATCAACAAACTGGATGTCCACTCAGAGACCTAAACTGAAAGTCAACAACTACAAAGATGACAGGTGGATAAATACACACAGATGGGAAGAAACCAGCACAAAAAGGATGAAAACACCCGAAATCAGAACACCTCTCCTCCTACAAGGGATCACAACTCCTCACCAGCAAGGGAACAAGGCTGGATGGAGAATGAGTGTGATGAATTGGCAGAATCAGGCTTTATAAGGTGGGTAATAAACTTCTGTGAGCTAAAAGAACATGTTCTAACCCAATGCAAAGAAACTAAGAACATTGAAAAAATATTTGATGAAATGCTAATGAGAATAAACAACTTAGAGAGGAATATAAGTGAATTGATGGAGCTGAAAAACAACACAAGAACTTCATGAAGCATGCACAAGTTTCAACAGCTGAATTGATCAAGATGAAGAAAGGATATCAGAGGTCAAAGATCAAATCAATGAAATAAAATGAGAAGGCAAGATTAGAGAAAAAGGCGTAAAAAGGAATGAACAAAGTCTCCAAGAAACATGGGACTATGTGAAAAGAACTAATCTACGTTTGATAGGTGTATCTGAGTGTGACAGAAAGAATCAATCCAACCTAGAAAATACTCTTCAAGATATTATCCAGGAAAACCTCCCCAACCTAGCAAGGCAGGCCAATATTCAAGTCCAGGAAATATGGAGAACACCACAAAGATATTCCTCAAGAAGAGCAACCCCAAGGCACATAATCATCAGATTCACCAGGGTTGAAATGAAGGAGAAAATGCTAAGGGAAGCCAGAGAGAAAGGTCGGGTTACTCACAAAGGGAAGCCCATCAGACTCCCAGCAGATATCTCAGCAGAAACCCTACAAGCCAGAACAGAGTAGATGCCAATATTCAACATCCTTAAAGAAAAGAACGTTCAACCTAGAATTTCATATCCAGCAAAACTAAGCTTCATAAGTGAAGGAAAAAAAATCCTGTACGAACAAGCAAGTACTCAGAGATTTCATCACCACCAGGCCTGCTTTACAAGAGCTCCTGAAAGAGGCACTAAACACAGAAAGGAACAACCAGTATCAGCCACTCCAAAAACATACCAAATGGTAAAGAGCATCAACACAATGAAGAAACTGCATTAACTAATGGGAAAAACAGCCAGCTAGCATCAAAATGGCAGGATCAAATTCACACATAACAATATTAATCCTAAATGTAAATGGGCTAAATGCCCCAATCAAAAGACAAAGACTGGAAAATTGGATAAAAAGCCAAAACCCATCAGTGTGCTGTATCCAGGAAACCCATCTCACATGCAAGGATACACAAAGGCTCAAAATAAAGGGATGGGGGAAGATTTACCAAGCAAATGGAGAGCAAAAAAAGCAGGAGTTGCAATTCTCATCTCAGATAAAATAGACTTTAAACCAACAAATATCAACAGAGACAAAGAAGGATATTACGTAATGGTAAAAGGATTAATGCAACAAGAAGAGCTAAAAATCCTAAATATATATGCACCCAATACAGGAGCACCCAGATACACAAAGCAAGTTCTTAATGACTTACAAAGAGACTTAGACTCCCACACAATAATAGTGGGAGACTTTAACACCCCATTGTCAATATTAGACAGATCAATGAGACAGAAAATTAACAAGGATATCCAGGACTTGAACTCAGACCTGGACCAAGCAAACCTAATAGACATTTACAGAACTCTCCACTCCAAATCCACAGAATATACATTCTTCTCAGCACCACATTGCACCTACTCTAAAATTGACCACATAATTGGGAGTAAATCACTCCTCAGCAAATTAAAAAGAACGGAAATCGTAACAAACAGTCTCTCAGACCACAGTGCAATCAAGTTAGAACTCAGAATTCAGAAATTAACTCAGAACTGCACAGCTTCATGGAAACTGAACAACTGGCTCTTGAATGTTGACTGGATAAACAATGAAATGAAGGCAGAAATAAAGATGTTCTTCAAAACCAACGAGAACAAAGACACAACAACCAGAATCTCTAGGACACATTTAAAGCAGTCTCTAGAGGAAAATATGTAGCAATAAATGCCCACATGAGAAGCAAGGAAAGATCTAAAATCAACACCCTATCATCAAAATTGAAAGAGCTACAGAGGCAAGATAAAAAAAACCTAGCAGAAGACAAGAAATAACTAAGATCAGAGCAGAACTGAAGGAGATAGAGACACAAAAACCCTTCAAAAAAATCAATAAATCCAGGATCTGGTTTTTCGAAAAGATCAACAAAATAGAACACTAGCCAGATTAATAAAAAAGAAAAGAGAGAATAATCAAATAGATGCAATAAAAAATGATAAAGGGGGCCGGGCGCGGTGGCTCAAGCCTGTAATCCCAGCACTTTGGGAGGCCAAGGCGGGTGGATCACGAGGTCAAGAGATCGAGACCATCCTGGTCAACATGGTGAAACCCTGTCTCTACTAAAAATACAAAAAATTAGCTGGGCATGGTGGTGCGTGCCTGTAATCCCAGCTACTCAGGAGTCTGAGGCAGGAGAATTGCCTGAACCCAGGAAGCGGAGGTTGCGGTGAGCCGAGATCACGCCATTGCACTCCATCCTGGGTAACAAAAGCGAAATTTGGTCTCAAAAAAAAAAAAAAAATGATAAAGGGGATATCACCACAGATTCCACAGAAATACAAACCATCATCAGAGATTATTATAAACATCTCTATGCACATAAACTAGTAAACCTGGAAGAAATGGATAAATTCCTGGACGCTTGCATCCTCCCAAGCCTAAACAAGGAAGAAGCCGAAACCCTCAATAGACCAATAATAAGGTCTGAAGTTGAGGCAGCAATTAAGAGCCTACGACCCAAAAAGAGCCAGGCCCAGATGGGTTCACTGCCTAATACTGCCAGACATACAAAGAGGAGCTGGTACCTTTCCTTATGAAACTATTCCAAACAATCCAAAAAGAGGGAATCCTTCCCAAATCATTTTATGAGACCAACATCATCCTGATTCCAAAACCCGGCAGAGACTCAACAAGAAAAGAAAACTCCAGGCCAATATCCATGATGAATATAGATGCAAAAATCTTTAATAAAATAGTGGGAAGCCGATTGCAACAGCACATCAGAAAGCTTATCCACCATGATCAAGTAGGCTTCATCCCGGGGAGGCAAGGCTGGTTCAACACATGCAAGTCTATCAACGTAATTCACTAGATAAACAGAACCAAAGACAAAAACCACATGATTATCTCAATTGATGCAGAGAAGGCCTTTGACAAAATTCAACAGCCCTTTATGCTAAAAAACCCCAATAAACTAGGTATTGGCAGAATGTATCTCAAAATAATAAAAGCTATTTACGACAAACCTACAGCCAATATCATACTGAATGGGCAAAAACTGGAAGCATTCCCTTTGAAATCTGGCACTAGGCAGGGATTCCCTTTGAAATCTGGCACCAGACAAGCCAGAGCAATCAGGCAAGAAAAACAAATAAAGGGTATTCAAAGAGGAAAGAAGGAAGTCCAACTGTCTCTATTTGCAGATGACTTGATTGTATATCAAGAAGACCCCATCGTCTCAGCCCAAAATCTCCTGAAACTTATAAGCAACTTCAGCAAAGTCTCAGGATACAAAATCAATGTGCAAAAATCACAAACATTCCTATACACCAATAACAGACTTAAAGAGAGCCAAATCAAGAACAAACTGCCATTCACAATGAGAATTGTGAATAAAATACCTGGGAATACAACTAACAAAGGATGTAAAGGACCTCTTCAAAGAGAACTACAAACCACTGCTCAACGACATAAGAGAGGACACAAACAGATGGAGAAACATTCCATGTTCATGGTTAGGAAGAATCAATATCGTGAAAATGGCCATACTGCCCAAAGTAATTTACAGATTCAACACTATCCCCATCAAGCTACCAATGACCTTCTACACAGAACTGGAAAAAACCACGTTAAACTTCATATGGAACTGAAAGAGAGCCTGCGTAGCCAAGTCAATTCTAAGCAAAAAGAACAAAGCAGGAGGCATCACACTGCCAGACTTCAAACTATACTACAAGGCTACAGTAATCAAAACAGCATGGTTCTGGTACCAAAACAGAGATATAGACCAATGGAACAGAACAGAGGTCTTGGAGGCAACACCACACATCTACAACTATCTGATCTTTGACAAACCTGACAAAAACAAACAATGGGGAAAGGAGTCCCTATTTAATAAACGGTGTTGGGAAAACTGGCTAGCCATGTGCAGAAAGCAGAAACTGGACCCCTTCCTGACACCTTATACTAAAATTAACTCCAGATGGATTAAAGACTTAAACATAAGGCCTAACA
>NW_016107350.1:9373154-9393278 GCF_001604975.1 Cebus imitator | reverse complement strand
GGAACCAACCCAAATGCCCATCGATGATAGACTGGACAGGGAAAATGTGGCACATATACACCATGGAATACTATGCAGCCATCAAAAACGATGAGATCGTGTCCTTTGTAGGGACATGGATGAATCTGGAAACCATCATTCTCAGTAAACGGACACAATAGAAAATCAAACACCGCATGTTCTCACTCATAGGTGGGTGTTGAACAATGAGAACACATGGACAGAGGGAGGGGAGCATCACACACTGGGGTCTGTGGGGAAATAGGGAAGGGACAGCAGGGGGTGGGGAGTTGGGGAGAGATAGCATGGGGAGAAATGCAAGATATAGGTGATGGGGAGGAATGCAGCACATCACACTGCCATGTGTGTACCTATGCAACAATCTTCCATGTTCTTCATATGTACCCCAAAACCTAAAATGCAATAAAAAAATTAAAAAAAAAAAGAAGATGATGATGACAACGACTCATAATCCACTTCTCTGTTATTTGACAGACTGTGATTCATTTTCTGAGGACCAACCATTAACCATGCAGTGTCTGCTTTGAACTCTGAAATGCTTATGTGCAGCCCAGGACACATTCATGTCTCGTAGAGTGTAGTCCCCTCTCAGTCTCTTATTCTGCATGATCAAAGGGTGGACTTCCTTATTTCTTGAATCATATTAACCTGTTTAGAAACTAACCACCACTGGGTTGCAGCTTTTTTATTCACAACCTTTAAAATACAGTTTCCAGTCAGCATGTGAGCCACAGTCACAGTTTCCAGGGATGATCTGGTTGAGCCTAACACTGATGATGACTCAGATCAATGAGTAATTTAACATTTTTGAGCGGGCTTTAACTGTATGCCGTGATTCTGTCTTGGGGCAATACTCAACGTTTATTTCTAAATCTGTATATCACTGAGCTAAGTCATGAAAAACTTTGACCACATATTCAGGTCCCCCAAGAGAGTGCAGAGGCGATGAAGGAAGCCACCAACCTTGCAGAGAGTGTCCTCTCTGGTTCTCACTACGCTACAGTCCGAAACAGCTTGGTTTTCTAAGCTAAGAACCACAGAAGGGGGATTTGAACCAAGACCTGCTTCCTCACTGGCAGAGTGGGCCATGCATGGTCCCCGAGCTGCCCTGGGGACAATCTGAGTGTCTTTCCAAAGAATTTGGAACTGGGATCTGAAGAAGCCAGTTGTCCCCTTTAGCACTTGAACTAAGAAACATGCAAACCGGCCACAGTGGGACAGCCATTTCTGTGAGTCCTTAGAAAACTCTACCCACGAGGGCACACTGCCAAGTGCTCAGGTGTTGACTGAATTTCGATAAACTTTTAACCACATTTTGAGGGACTCACAAAGGCTTCTCCATTACCCTGAATAATGAGAATTAGCAGTACATGAGAGATTCTTATCCCCTGCATATAGAAAAAGTAAAACCATGCAGCTGTTTTGAATAAAAATCGTTGGCCCTGGACATCATTTTTATTTGGTGCTTTTACTTCCAATAAAAAGGTTCAATATACGTTTAATTGTGTTGAAGTCCCCACTGGGCAAGCCAGTGGTTAGCCCTCAGCAACGCAGAGTGTGAAGAGGCGGTTGGGGCTTGGCACCGGCGCCTGACGGCCAGGCTGGCGCGCCCACCCAGCTGTGTCTCTCTGGTGTCTCTAGGTGAGTTCCTTGAGCACCCCAGCCTCGAGGCTCTTCTTTGAAATGGGGATAGTGTTTCCCTCACAGGGATGGTGTGTGGAACTGAGCTGCCTAGAGTGCCAGTCTGCCAACTGTGGACCGGTCCACACTGCCATAAGCAGCTGACTCCATACAGTAAATTGATGGCTGGCTTCCTTCATGAAGAAAGTCTTACCATCCAATCAACACCAGCCGAACTGAACAGCATGCCTGGTGGTCAAGTTATTCACATTCCAGTTCCAGCTTCTTACCCCATCACAGACCAGACCTCCAGCACTAGTCTGCGAAGCCCACGCCTGAGAGCACTGTAGCTTGCACAGAGCGCTTTTCCAGCACTGGCACACCGCACGTGATCCACAGATGTCGGCTGTAGGTATTCCAGAAGGTTCCCAGGATGACATTCTAATAAAACGCTAGCAGTGGAGTCCTCTGGAGGTGGTGAGATTGGGACTGATTTTCCTCTTTGTACTTCTCGGTGGCTTCCACAAAGAACGTGTATTCTTTTTTATCAGGAAAACATTTTTAAATAAAACAGAACCCTGTAGATGTCTTCACAGATATCATCAAACTTCAAATGTGCTTGGGACAGGAACGTGAGAAGTCTTGTCTTGCAGGAGGGGCAGCTTTCAGAAAGTGGCGGTCGGCTTGGTTTTCACAGCCAGTGTCTTGAGAAACCATGTCCCACATGACCCCATGAGGAAGGCACACTGATCTGATATACTTAGGGGTGGACAATATTAGACAACACACATGCTGTCTTGCTTGACTTTCCAGAGACAGCTGACGCAGCCTTAAGGAACACTGTTTGGCCTTTTGGTTCTTAGCGTCAGATTGCACTAGCTGCACGTGTGTAAGGAAGGAGGACAGTTCAGGAAAGGTTTCACAGGTCATGGTCACGACTCTGGCTTTCACTTGGAGGGGCATGAGAGCCACGGCAGGTTGTGGGTGGAGAAGAGGCAAGATCAGATTGACACTAAGGCAGCGTCACTCAGGGCAAGGTGGGGAAGGGCAGAATCAAGCATCCTCGTCAAGGCTACTGTGAACATCCAGGTGAGAGCTGGCAAGGGCTTAGACTGGTGCGGAAGGGAGAAGAACCAATGTAGAGTATGAAAGACGGAGCCGGGGAAGAGGGAGGGGAGGGAGGCAGGAGGTTGGGGGCGTGGCTGCCCTGTCCTCATGGTGGTTTCCTCCTCACTCGTGAGCTGTCCCGTGAGCTAGACAGGGCCTCTCTAGGAGTGTTCCTGATGTTTGCATTACTTGATAAGTCCCAAATGGAACAACGCAAATCCCATCAAGTCACACTCTCACATTCCCAATTTAGAAGGAAAAACAGTGCCATTTTACCAGGGTGAAGATGCCGAAAGCAGTAATGTGTGAAAGTAGCCAATGACTTCCATTTCTGGCGATTGGCGCTTAAGGGGTACACACCTGTAGCCACTGCCAGAAGGAATGGGCTCTTGGAATTTGGCTGACCTGACCTCAGAAAGGTGAAAAGCCACCTGTTCCTGGGACAGCACGTGAGGGGATCACGGGAGAGAGGGACACTTCCACGTCCGTGTTGTGCCCAGTGGGAGAAAGGGAACCTCATAGGAGGAATGACGATTATTACCATCACAGACAGTGGGGACACAGGAGGGACTTTTTTAAGTAAGGGCAGGCTAGCAAAAGTTCTAGTTGGCTGACATAGGGGTAGCAAACCACAACAACTATTTACAATAAGTGAAAGTAAATGTCATCTATTACTGAAACAGGACTTGGTTCTCTAAGCTAAGGAGCTTGGAAAAGCATATTACAACGTGTTTACATAGAATTTAATGCCCTCCATCTAGCTTGTTGATAATCATCATAATAATTATAAATCTGCCTTGAATATTTCCATAAGGGAGTTGACACAAACATCAACTGTTAGAGCATATTCCTGGTAAAAAAAAAATCAACATTTTCAGACGTAGTTTTATCACCATCTTTTTTAAGAATATGAAACCTAAATCATTCCTGCTATCATCTAGGTTTAATGAAATTGCCAAATGCACATGCTGCATGAAAGCAATGTGTCTTTCAGATCTAAGACGACTTCCTAATTCCTAGTAACGCTGCATTGGTGGAAAGAAATGACATATCCAAACAGCAGGGGGCGCCATGCACCAAGTCTGCAGAGGGATGTTCAACTCCTTTTCCTTTTCTCTGCAGGTTTAATCCTTTCCTGGTTTTTCTCATGGATCTAAAGACTATTGAGAAAGTTCCACACTCCAGCTTCTGTTTAGCCTTTCCTTCTTCTTGACTATTAATAGTCAACTTGGAACTTGTTTGGGGCTGGGGGAAGGGGACATGGGGAGTTACCGTTTAAAGGGTACAGAGTTTCAGTTTTCAACCTGGTTACGGGCAGATGGTGATGACAAGCAGCAATGTGAATGGACTTCACTGTCCCTTTCAAAATGGTGAGGATGGTACATTTTATGTGTATTTTTTTACAATAAAAAAAAAAATTAAAAACATTGGGAACAAGCACGCTCTGCTTGTTCATTTGCTCGTTGTTTAAATGACACATGTGTGCCTCTGCCCTGGTGTCTTATTATGAGGGCTTAGGTAGAGTTTTGGGGACTAGCCTTTATTGCCTTCATCTCGCCTAAATTTCCCCCAAACAAACCAATCAGCCCCTCAAATCAAATCTGCTATACGTGCTGACATAAAGTGCAAATTCTGGATTCCTGCAGCTTCCAGAGAGAAGTGTGGAGGGAAGGCAGAGGTTCAGTGCAAAGGAACTCACTCTCACCAGTCACTCTGTGCCAAGAGGGCTCCATATGTGATTCCATATCATCTTCACACACTCCCCAGACAGATGCCTTATTAGTTGAGGAGGACGTAGGGCCTACAGGTACTGTGTGACTTGCCCCAGGTCACCAGCTGGTAAAGGGGCAGGGTAAGACTTCAATCCAGGGGCTGCAGAACCCTGCTTTCTCCGTTTCTGAGATGCCCTAGGCTGCTAAACCATTCCAGCCCATGAGTGCTGTGAGGGGCACCAAATGGGAAAGTGTTGAATTCCATTAATTCACCTTTGGTTTTTTTTCATCCCCCATGCACAAGAGAGGCATTTTCTTCCAGTGGAGCCAGGAACAATGGGCGGCAGTCTCCACCTCATGGCGTGGGGGTGGGGTGGCCCAGCATTAACAAAGCCTCAAACAGGCCGCCTTTGTTCCAGACAAAGGGTCAGCATGGTACCATGGCTGGAATATGGCCTTTGGGATCCGCCCAGGAGGGCTGAGTGACAGCTATGGCTTTCGGGAAGGCTGCCACAGGAAGGTGAGACAGTGTCATTCTCATGAACCGAACTTCTAACCTGGAGCGCAGCGCCAGCCGGACAAAGGCCTGTTGGGTGGCGATTTTTACTACAAGCTCAGATTCTGCTGCCTTCTGGCACATAAGGAAAGGACTCAGAACTAACAGGCTTTACTGAGATGCAGTTACAACTGATGGCGTGCAACCAAGAAGAAGGAATCCTTGGGGCGCCAGCCCAAGCAGCGGCATGACAGGAGCAGGTCAGGCTCAGCAGGGTACAGAAGGCCCTCTCCATCACACATCGACAGTAGGAAAAACAAGAGCGGAGGAGCCCATCCTGACCTGAGGGGTGCAAAACCGGCCCTGAAATGATGAAAAAAAAAAGGCTTCTAATTGAGGAAACTGAGGATGTGAGAGGCAGTGCCAGATGGGACCCCAAACCTCTGCCTTCTCGGTGTTCCCTTTCCCTGTGCCTCTCCCTTGATCTGCCGGCTGTGCCTTGGACGAACTGTGCAGACCTTCCAAGGAGAGAGGGCCAAGCCTGTGTTCCACTGGGACGAGGGCACTGTAAACACTGACACTGCCTGAGACCTGCCACCGTGCAATGGTGGGGCAGGCTCTGGTGGGGAGAAGAGGGGCGGGGCCAGAATTCTGGTTTCTAGCTTTGGGAATGGTGCTTCCCAGCAAGTGCATGGAGAGGGGTTAGCTCAGTGTGTCCAAGAGAAAGACTGGCAGAGTGGATTTTCAGGCTGCTTCCTTCCCCGATGCTGCTGCTCGTTGTTTTCTTTCCCTCCTGAGTTTCTCTCTCTGCGGCCTGAAGTTCTGAAGCTTTAGGATGAAGATGTTTTAAATACTAAATGCCTTTATCCTCAGTTCTGCGGCGGCCCCCTGCTCTGGGATGGCACCTACTTCCTTCCCTCCAGCAGGCAGTGAAGCCCAATAGAAGCTGCCAGGTTATGCCGCGATCCATGCTGGGATTCTGCAGAAACAGCATGCAAGGAGGGGACCTGACCAGGCCACTAAGCCACTCTCCTCTCTGGCAGCTCCAACCTAACCCCTCCCAGACAAAGCTTCTCCCCCATGGATGCCGGAGCGGGGAGGGCTCACAGCCTCGCTGGAGGGGACCATCCTGACAGGCAATGGAGAGGGGGCTGCTGACGAAGAGAGTGGCCATGAGTTCTTCGAATTCACAGGAATCAGGGACATTTTTTTTTTTAAAGGAATTAAGGAAAACAGATTTCAAAACTTACAGAAAAGAGGCGAATATGATCTAATAGCACCAGAGATTCGAAAAGAGGCTGAAAAACTCTCAGAAGACAAATTCTCTCCCAACAACCAGAATACAGGCCATGAGGAGGAAAACGGAAGGAAGGCATCCGAAGGCCTCGTGGTCCCCCAGGTGTGGAAGCGGGTACTGGGGACAGCAACACATGCATCCATAGGACCTGCCACCTGCAGGTCCCTCTTACCTAGGTCTCAGCATGCCCCATGCAGAGTCTACCTTGAAGGGCTCGCACCCTCAAGGATGGGGCTGATGTGTAGTGCAGATGCACCCAACATACTTGCCAGCAAGAAGCGGGTGCCAGGTGTGTAGCAGAAGGGGTGCCTGTCTGTTCCAGGGAGAGGTTGATAAGGAAGCACCTGCCTGCCAAGAAGCCCGACGAGGCACCTGAGGCCAATGCAGCAGCTACCAATGCAAAGCACAGAGTGAGGAGATGCCGCTGCACAGGGAGCTGGAGTGGTGGCCCAACACGGTCATGAAAGGCCATGTCGTCCCCCGGGGGCAGCGGCCAGAGGTGAAGGACTGTGGGCAGATGGGTGTCTACCAAGAGGGCTCATTTCCCGAGGATCTTCATCATTTCCGAGTCGGCCATGGCTACGAGGCAGAGGCAGACTGAGGGGCGGCCTGGTGCACAAAGGTGTCATGTCTACCTCAGGGTCTACGGTTGTACCAAACGATGTGTCCTAACCCCCATAACAGCAAGGTCGGGAGGTGAAAGCCCAAGTGCTCTGAGTAAGTAAAGGTGCTCAGATCAAGAAAAAGAGCTGTAAAACACGTGAGAAAGAAGGGAAAAGGGAAAGAGCTGCCAGGGGCGGGGGGCACCTTCCAAACCCCTGATCTCTGTCTGCCTTCTCTACCCAGGAGGGTTACCCCAAAACTAGCCAGGATGAGCAAACCCAGACAAGTGGGATCTGAAGACCGCCATTGACAAGAGGGAGCAAAGCTTTCTGAGATAACCGTGCAAGGCTCCCAGCATGAACTCATCTATGGTGGAAAGAAAGCTTAGAGAATCAGGGAGAGGCCGGGAGCCTCGAGGTTGGAAATCCTCAGGATGGATTCTAGAAGGGCCCAGTCCTCAACTGGATCTTATGGGTCTCGTGTTTATCCTGAGAACAGCGCCAGGCAGCTAATTTAAAAAGTAGATATAGCCTTAGGCGGCATTAGTGAAACTGATGGGCTGACGTGTTCTGCTCTACCGCCTAGGCATTCGGTGATTTCGGCAATGCATACGGCCACACCTGTGTGGGACAAGACGACGTGGGGAGAGACGAGGGAGCTACATGAGTGTCATGCCAACAGGGGTCGTGAGGGGTCCTCAGGAAGCATCACGTGTCCCCCACAGGACACAGGTTTCTGCGGACACACGGGTATCCTTCTCACTCCAGGACTTCAAAATGTAAACGTGCTTTCCAGGCCCAGGGGCAACTTAAATTCGATCCTTACTGGCATTTTCTACTGCATGGTGGTACCTGCAGTTCTATCAGATGTCTAGTCAGACGACTCGACCTACTCATTCCCCTCTTGTTGTGTTCACTGCAGCTTGCTGGGGAACTGGCATCTCTGCATTAGCAAGAAGATGGGGCTTGGGTAGCACCGTCTGCACCTGGGTTTGGGACGCTGTAAACAGCAAGGGGTGACGGGCCACCCAAAGAGCTTCCCCGGGGAGAAAAATGGGGCACCCAAGGGTCATGTCTGTGGCAGGGTCTGTCTGTTGAAGGTGTATGTTAATCTGCCAATCAAGAGACTGGCTTTTAAAAAAACACCCCTTCACCCACCCACCAAAACCCACAAAAAATTTGATGTATATAAACTTTATATATATATATGTGTGTGTGTGTGTGTATATACATATATGTATGTGTGTATATATGTGTATATGTATGTATATATGTGTATATGTGTGTATATATGTATACATATATGTATATGTGTATATGTATACATATATGTATATGTGTATACATGTGTATATATGTGTATATGTATACATATATGTATATGTGTATATATGTGTATATATGTATACATGTGTGTGTATGTATGTATGTGTATATATGTATATGTGTGTATATATGTATACATATGTGTATATATGTATACATATATGTATATATGTATATATGTATATATGTGTGTATATGTATGTATATATGTGTATATATATGTATATGTGTGTGTGTGTGTGTGTGTATATATATAGCTATAAAATACAGCAATATACAAAACTCATAAAGTGATTCCTTGGCATAAAAGATACCCCTAGCCACTTATGTCCATGTGCAGCCCTCTCTCCTTGTATTAGGGACAACCTGATGCCATGGTGGTGGTGCTGGTGGCTGAGAGGAGAGCTGGCATCCTTTGCATGTAGCACACGCCAGGGATTTCGCTAAGCTTTGACTCCTTTTAAAGTCATAAAAGGTGAGCAGTTCTCATTATCTCTGCGTGCTATCTGGGGAAACTGAAGCTTGCAGTTTTCAGTGGCTTTCCTGAAGCCACTCAGCTGATGAGTGGTGGAGCTGGGATTTGAACCCAAGCCCTGTGGCTTGATTCAAGCTACCAAGCTATGTAGCCAATTCCAGCCTGACCTAAATCTCTCTGCCTCCATCCCTTTCCCCTCTTTAAATCAATAGACAGGGACAGGGCAGTCAGATGTCATGAGAGTCACAGGCATGACAGGCAGCCCCACATCTGAACTCACCTCCAGTTTCAAAGGTGGGAATTTGCAAGAGATGAGTGGCATCAGCTCCAGTGTGTGCACCCCGGCCCTCTGGAAACTTCTTTTGTGGTAACGATCAGTTCACTCTTCTAGCCACATCAGTTAAGAGACATCTCCAGGGAGGACTATAGGCTACTGGCAACTGTCTGGCACCCAATTCACAGTGAGCAGGTTTCGAGGCCCTGTCGTTTGCCAAATGTGCCATTTCTTGGCAGTGCTTTGTGGTTTTTTAAGGCTAGCACTGGGCTCAGAAGATACAAAAAGACCCTAGAAGAATTTCATGGCACCATTCAAAACTGTTTACCTTACTGTGCCCAAGAAAGTGGGACATCTGACCCAGAGCTGGGGACACAGTAGTGACCCTTTAAGAGAAAATGAAGACCCTTTTGAGCAAAGACCACAGATTAGCTAAGAGCACTTATACGTGCTGCCCATAGGTGCAGGAGACACCCTGGCTCTGGGAGAGGGAAGCCAGTGAGGTCTCTCCTGTGAACAGAGTGTTTTTTGATTGTTTTATTTTGTTCCTGTGTCAAACGATGTCTTACTTCATTAAACTTACAAAATGGCCATTTAGCATGCTAATCAGCTGTTTTAGGTCCTCACTGTGCTCATTTCACACACTGCTTCGTGTAATTACCTCTATTTGGTAATTTTTGAGGTATTTTGAGATCATTCACATGGGCTTTGCTGGGCTCCCTGCCTGCTGCACCCAAGTGAATGGGAGGCCATCGGGAGTTTCAGGCCATGGAGAAAGCACTCATGTGTGGAGCCCTGGGTGTCTCAGAGCCATGCTGGGCTCGGAAAGCCAAAAAGCCAGGGGCGCCACATCCTTGCTTTCTCCACGTTGATGGTGCATCTGTGTCGGGAGTGTCTGGCCTAAGCACCTATTCAGGCTGATGTCTGATTTCTGAACCCTGTCTTTAAGCTGAGACTAATAAAAGCAATTTTTAAAAAAAGCCGCAGGGAATCATAAGGTATTAATCGTGAAAGTCTACCAGTGAAGCCCTACTGAGTGACTTTGCCGTTTGTGTGGAAGGGCAGTTTGTGACTGACCTCTCCCTATGATATCTCTGCTTCCACAGCAGTGAAAGCCGAAAAAGCAGGGCAGGGTGGGACTCAGGTCAGGCAGCGCTTGGCAGGTGCAGGGGTCCGCGGGGCCCAGGCTTCCCTTCCTTCCTTGGAGGGGCTTGTAAGCAGTGCGTGTCTGCAGGCCCAGGGTATAAACATGGTGTCTTCCCTGCTGCTTTCAAACTCATTCAGGTGGTGGGCCCCACGTGGGATCCTGGCAGAACAGGGGTGTGTATTGATACGTTAAACTGAGAAATGAGTAATTTTTATAATTTTGTGCCAAATCGGATTACCCTTCTATAAGATTCAAGTGGAAAACAGTAGAAGAAGTCAAGATTTTGAGGCAATCTGGGGGGGTGGGTAAACACAAATGAATAGAATACTGGCAACTTTGTTTCCTGAAAATTGGAAAAATATTTCAGGTTTTGAATGTTTGTAGTGGTACAAGTTAGTCCCGGGCTCTGCAAAGACTGCTGAGGGGTACTGCGTTATTTGATGAATAAAAAGCAGAATAAAAGCAAGAAGGAAAGTGACCCGAATCCAGCCCTGGAACTTCTATCAGATGCTACGATGTCAACAACCCCCTCTCCCCACAGAAACCTTCGGCAAAGATATCATTAAGCACGCAAATGCAGGCACAGGTTGCCAGTATCAAAATAGCTCATGTTCCCCATAAATACGTACACTTACTAGGTACTCACAAAAAATAAAAACTAAAATAAAAAAATGTAGACACAGGGCCACACTGCATGAAAAGTATTATATTTCTAAGCAAATCCTCTACTCACATGGAGAATCTGGAAATAAAATAATAGAGACGTCTCATGAAACTAAAAGGAGAATCTAAAAACAAAAAACAGGTGAGTTGAATAGTAAGAAGTCTGGTTAATCAATCCGTGTGGCCTTAACTGACAAGAAGACTCCTTCCTTTCAGAAATCATAGTTGCTAGCTTGCCAGGCGCCTAAAACAAACTACCACAAACTGGGTGACTCTGAGCAATAAAAAATGACTATCCCGCAGTTCTGGAGACTGAAATCAAGGAGAGAGCAGAGCCACACGCCCTCTGAAGGTGCTGAGGGAGCGTCTGTTCGAGGCCTTCCCTGGCTTCTGGTAGCTCCTGGGCTGAGGCAGCTGAACTCCAAACTTGACAAGGCACTTCCCCTGTGTGCATGTCTGTGCCCAAATTCCTTCCTCTAAAAAGGGCACCAATCATATGGGATTATGGGCCCATCCTACTTACCTACCAGAACCTCATTTTAAGCCTGTTTCCAAAGTCTGAGGTACTGGGGGTCAGGACTTTAATGTAAGAGTGTTTGGTGAATCCAGTTCAACCCATACCAATCAAGATAGAAGGTTCTGGGCTGGATGCAGGTTCACGGTCTCCCTTTAACCACCCACAGGCTGCAATAAACAAGGCTCAGGAAGATTCAGAGTAAAAACCTATTTTAACTTTATTTCTAAAAAAGAACTAGATCCTTAAATACAAACAGCCACTGACCTCAGATACGCTTGCACCCTACTGCGTGGTGCCATGTGGTTTGACTGGCACACCGTGCCAGCATGGCACCCTGCCAGGCTTCCTTCTCTCTCTGCCTCAAGTGACAGCAACAGCTCCCCACCCCCACCACACCAAGCAGCCTCCATGTGTCGAAGCCAGGGAAGCCAGTCATTTGGGGGCCAGTGGATACAGTCTGGGGCCCCTGGCACAGTGGCACAGTCCCATGACCTCAGGGTAATCGGAACGTGGGTGTAAGGGGCCGGCCCTGGACGGAGCCCCATCCACACCTGCCACCTTGAAACAGGTCAGCTCACCAAAAATCAACCAGTGGATAACCAATCTGGCCAACCAACAATTTGTCAAATTTTCTGAGTTTTAAGATCTTGTCACCTTTAAACTCTTCTAAAGTTTATAGCAATTTTTACTGGAAGGATTGGCAGGGCCCCAAGGGCTGTGAGGGCCCCAGGGTCTCTGAGGCCTCCATGTTCTCCCTGTCTGCACCCCCACCTCTGCCATCCGCTCCAGCCTTCTCTGACTCGTCACCTCCCCTCTTTTTCTGACCAGTCTCTCTCCCTTCTCCTTCTGACCTTCATGCTACTCCATCTCTCTGACATTCAGTCACTCTCCTTTCCCTGATCCTTGTTCTTCCCCTCTTCTGAGTTTCTCTGAGTGTGGCATCCTGGGGGTGCTGGGTATGGTCATGTAGGTTGTACACTGCACAAAAGTGCCCGGCTGGCTCTGCTGCCAAGATCCATCTGCAGAGATGCCCATTTCCACTGTGTGCTAAGGGTGTGGGGAGGCCTTAGCAGAGGCCAAGCCTGTGCTTTGCATGGATTCTTCTCTATGTCTCCTGAAGCTGAGGGGCCCCCTCTCTTGGCACTAACTCCCCAAAGCAGAGAAGCAGGGAGCTTGAGAAGAGAAACACCAAATGTTCTAAAAATGCCATTGTGAAATCAAAATGGAAACTAATCAACTAAAAGCATCCAAAGCTGTTAAAAACTTTTCTGTTTATTAAAATATGATTGACTATAAACTTCAGAAATAGTTTAAAAAGTCACGCTTTGGGTAAACGAGCAGATTTGGTAAACTTAGCAGCCTGATGGGTTGGCTTTCACCAACAGGCCTGGTGTCCAGGAATCGGGAGGGCCATCACTCTTTTGGGATACTTCTTCCCCTCCAAAAGGACAGTTGGAAGATATGGCCCATGCTAGTGAGTGGTTTCTATCTTATCCCCACATCTAGAGCCCAGGAGGGCACCACGGTAGGCCCTAGGGCTTTGTGCGAGGCTGGGTTTCTGTAAGTTCAGCACTGCCAGCTGCCTTCCCTTGCGGTGCCTGCTCCTCTCTTGTGAGCTCACTGCCGACTCAGCCTGTGGCTTCAGGAATGTCTAGCTGGAGAAGCATGGCCTTTTAGGTCACACTCACTGTCACTGTGTTCCACAGCCAGTCACGTGAGTGACAGAGGCTGCAGCTGTCCGGGAAGGTGCAGGGCAAGGCGACCACTGGCCCTGACTCCAGCACTGGCAGGGGCAGCTCACATGGCGAGGCTGTGATGGAGTGTCCCCTGCGTGGCTGCAACCCCGCACGCTTCCACGTGAAAGCAGACCCTCTGAAGCTGTTCTTCCAAATGGCTTTCTGCTGGGTATATTTTTGAACTCTGCTTTCCTTCATCCCAAACAGCTGCTTGTCAGTCTGCAGGCACCTTGCTGACCTGGGTTTGCACTGTGTCTGCTTCCTCGTTGCTGTCAACGGCATTCTGTTTTATCTGACAGTTCTCCTGTTTTGAAGCTAATCTTTTGGTCAACTAAAGGTATCCCTTTTCTCATCCTCATGCCCATCAGATGGTTTAGAGAGATCAATCAATCAACCTCCGGCTGAGCACGCCTAACCACAGCTCTGAAAGATGAAAGCAAGATGCTAACGAAAATTGCGAACACTTCTTTTTTTTTTTTTTTTGAGACGGAGTTTCACTCATGTTACCCAGGCTGGAGTGCAATGGCGCGATCTCGGCTCACCGCAACCTCCGCCTCCTGGGTTCAGGCAATTCTCCTGCCTCAGCCTCCTGAGTAGCTGGGATTACAGGCACGCACCACCATGCCCAGCTAATTTTTTGTATTTTTATAGAGACGGGGTTTCACCATGTTGACCAGGATGGTCTCGATCTCTTGACCTCGTGATCCACCCGCCTCGGCCTCCCAAAGTGCTGGGATTACAGGCTTGAGCCACCGCGCCCGGCCTGCGAACACTTCTATTTTCCCACTCGACACTCCTCTGACCTCAGCCCCTCTTCCACACTGGGCAGAAGACATTTGCTGCTTTTCTTAATACCCAGTGATCAACAAAACCACTGGATAAGACTATAAGGGCAGAACCAACTTTTGGAGTAGGACAGATACTCATTTAAATAGAAAATGTATAACAGGGAATAAACGAACACATCATTGTAGCATGCTGAAATATGAGCCTCTTACTGTCAACAGTGACACCGTGGTATTTTTCACAGGTAAAGGCAGGTATTGAACTCCAAATGCCAGGGCCTAGAGAGGGGGCCTATTCTGAGGGAAGGATGCATTTCGGTTTTGGACAGTATGTTTTCCTTTGAATCACTGAGTCATTGAGCATCTTCAGGATCCTGGGGGTCAGCTCTTCTCAAAGACTCAGGGACAAAAGTTGATTTTCCCAAAGCAGCTGAGTGCGGGAAAACAGGCTAACATTGGGTGATGTGTGGTGGGCTGTGGATCATCACGCAGCTCCTACTGTATACATAGAATCATCCGCTGAAAGAAACACCAAGTGTGCTGCTCTCGAGTGTTTCCATGGCTTCTGCTACAGAGGCCATTAAGAAGCTTAATGTCTCTGCTACAGAGACATTGAGAAATTTCAAAATTCAAAAACAAAAACAGGCCAGGTGCGGTGGCTCATGCCTATAATCCCAGCACTTTAGGAGGCCAGGAATTCGACAGCAGCCTGAGCAACACAATGAGACCCCATCTCTACAAAAAGTTAAAAAAAGATGCAAACCCAAAGCGAAGGAAAAAGAAAGTAGATTAGAAAATCAAGGGCCTTTTAAAGCTTTAAAAATAGTATAAACGGAGCATAAGGGAGAAGATCACTGTTCACCAAGGGTGAGTGCTGTCGGTACCTTACTGACCCTTGTCTCATAATTAAGAATTAGCTGATTCCTGTGTTTATTAAGCTGTTACTGTGACGTTTCTCAGTGTCAGGCAGAATGCTAAGCCCTGGGGATAAAAGGCTACATGGCAGACCCTGCCACATGAAGTTTGGAGCCCAAGAGCAGCAAGAGATATACAAGAATGAATACAGTAAGAGATAGAATCAGGTGTGTACTCACTACAGAGGCAGCTTAATGTTTAATGTAGAAAGAAAAATCTCCAGCTGGGCGCAGCGGCTCACACCTGTAATCCCACCACTTTGGGAGGCTGGGGCAGGAGGATTACTTGAGGTCAGGAGTTCGAGACCAGCCTGGTCAATATGGTAAAACCCCGTCTCTACTAAAAATACAAAAATCAGGTGGGTGTGGTGGCAGGCACCTGTAATCCCAGCTACTCAGGGGGCTGAGGCAGGAGAATCGCTTGAACCCAGGAGGCAGAGATTGCAGTGAGCCAAGATTGCACCAATGCACTCCAGCCTGGGCAATGCACTCCAGCCTGAGACTCTGTCTCAAAAAAGAGAAAAGGAAAAATCTCCCTTTATATTTTTTCTATGTGTCTTTCAGTGACAATTCCTTTAGCCAAGATGTTGGAACAATTGACTGAATCATCATAAGGATGGTGTATGTGAGACCCTTCCTAAGCAACAAACTCAAATACAATGGTTTTTAATGGGCAAGAAACTACTATTGCAGGCATGGTGGCAAGTGCCCCAGTCTGGAGGCCTAAGGGCCAATATTTGTTCCTACTCTCTGGGAATAGTGTGGTTCAGAGGACAGGACCCCGGAGAGCACGCCCTGAAGGCTGGGCTGTAGCCGGTTCTATTACTGGATACTTGGACAAGTCACTTTTCCGGTGTGAATCATTTCCTTTTCTGAAAAATTATGGGTTTTGACTAGTTCATCTCCAAGTTCCTTTCCAACAAAGGGTTCTGAATCTCTATTTCTAGAAGGTGAAAATTTACCCTGAGATACTTCAAGTCACAGATGGTTTTTAGATAGAAGATTAGAATAATAAATAAAACCTCTACCTGGGAAATGTAAGCATTTCCCCAGATTATAAGTCATTATCATTTCAAAGTAAACTTGCTGCAGAATAATTTTTTTAGAAGTACAAATTATTGCCTGTGAACTGAAAGAGAGGAGAATGTCCTTAAGCCCGATCTGGTCAAGTTTTCCATCAGATTCAACTCTAGCTGCGAGAAGACGTTAAACGTTGTGAAAGAGGAGAGAGGAGGTGAGTTTCTGGACCGCAGAGCCAGCGGCAGCCAGGAGCTGCCAGCTTTATATGCAGATGAGGTCCAAGCCACAGGATCTGGCAGCAGAGTCAGTTCAACCTTGGACATGCCGCCATTTAACACAGTCTCCAAGTGCTGAGGTCTGTTCCTGGAACAGAAATCTCTCTGTTCTGCCTAAAATGCTCTTATAAATGGTTTCAAAGTTGCTCAGTGTTTTGCTAATATTTTAGGGAACTATGGAAAAACTTGCACACCACAGAGAAAAATCATGGCAAGAGAGGAGCAGGGCTGCCCGGGTAACCGGCCCCGTTTGAACAGGCATTGCTATCAGAAATTCTCCTGCCGAGAGCCAGTGCTGGGAGACGTTCCCAACGTCCCCATGTTCCACAGGGACAGGCTGGCAAAAGGGGCTGTGTTGGTGGCGACAAGGGCAGCTGAGGACACGAGGTCATGACTCGGCAGTGTCAGAGGTCTTCTGTGATGGGCACTGCCCTTGGGACTATCTAATTAGGTGTTGGATCAATGGATCAAAGATTAAGCTTCAGGCTTTCAAAATGTCCATGAAAGGTTAAATGTGTAGGCAGGCCTTGATTTTAATCGCCTTAACAGAGCTCATCAAACTCCAAGGTTCTTGTGATGATGGTAAGAAGGACCCAGCTCCTATGTTTCCATTATTGGCACAACCCAACACCGTCATGGCCTTAGGTCCTCTTTGTTAGTTATTGACAATGACTACGGCACACATCCAGACATTTCTGCAAATGCTTCTATTGTGTATGTGAATGCAAGTTTCTACAGGATTAACAGGACATGTGTTGTCACAACAATAAACACAGAAAACAGAACTGAGTTCAAAAGACCCTAATTTGTTTTTATCTTATTCTCATCTTCATCTTTATAACCTGAAGGGCACAGTCTCCAACAGAAGGTGGTTTATAAATGATAGGTTTTTTGCCACTGGTGATAAATGCTCTAAATAACCTTAAATTATATACCACGTCCTTTGGACTATAAAGTATGTACCTATTTTCTCCATGCTTATTGAACGTTATCAATGTTCAAACACATCTGAATTAGACACAGGGGCTTGATAATGAAGGATGTGTGTTTACTGAAGGTTGTGCATAGAAACACTGAGAGGCTCTGCTGCTGACACGTGTCATACTGCTTTCTCACAGCTGTATCCTCAGCACACGGGCCTGGGATCTCTCAGGGGCTCAATGCCTGTGTGCACACGACAGCCAAGTAAGTAGGCTATGTCAGCACAAAGTAAGTGGAAAGGAATTTTTACTGGGGAAAACTGCAATAATGCTGATTAAATTTGGAAAAGGGACAGGGATGGTTGTAAAGTTGACTCTTGATGTTTAAAAAGTGGGCTGGAAATGTTTCAAGTGTATTATAAGACAAGGGTATTATTCCAATGAAGGCAACCTCTTCCTTTCTGCAGCATTTGAGGAGTCCCAAGAAACACCAGAAGTAGGTCTTTTATTCCTAGACTCAAGGGCCTCCTTGAATAACAATCGTTCACATTTGAAGAAGAACATGTATTGAAGAGGTTGCTAATTAATCTAGCATCACATTACACAGTGGCATTTTCCCCTTTAAAATAGTAATTTGCCCCTTTACAGAGAGAAGAGAGAGCCTGTCCTTACCGTGAGTGACAGAGCCATGCAGACGAAGGTGAACTTCTTGATGTGGGCTGCCGTGACTGTGTTGCTCGTGCTCACCAGTTTGTTGCTGGGGTTATTCTGGGAAAGAAAACCACAGTCATGAATGGGTCCGGCTTATCCTTGGTTGAACCCCCGGGGGATCCTGAAGAGCATCTTGCTTTTGTTTTATCTGATGTGTCTGAAGTAGAGGTTTCAAGTGACAGTGTGCCAGGCGGCTGTCTCGCTGAGTGTCTCTCAGGCAGCTGTCAGGTCCCTGCACAGGATCATTAACCAGGGTGAATTCTCGACTCAGTGCCCTGCAGTGTTGTCCAACTCAGTTGCCTCCCCTTGGCCTGGGCAGCCCACCTCACCCAGTCCTGGGGCTTCAGCTCTGAAGCCTGCTCCTGCCCGCTGTGCCCTCCTCCTGGGCCCGGCAGACCCTGTGCCTCGCCACCATGGGTGTCTCCCTAAATGCCATGGCCCGGCTCGGTGGCCTCCAGGGCTCCTCTCCTCCCCACCAAATGGACTATAGATTCCACTGCACATTCAAGGTCTTGTGCAATCCGACACAGACTCACTCTCCAGCTGTAGCTTCCTGCTCTTCCCCCGACACACCTGGTGCCTTTGTTCCTCCTGCCATTGAATCCTGATTTTCAAAAACATCCCTGTTTCTAAGGCCCATCATCTTCCCATCCCATCTGTTTCCTAAAGCCTCTCTGACCTTTGACCTCCAAGCTGGGCCCCACTCCTGGAAAGCCTGATGCCCCTGGCGCTCTCTGAGGGCAGGCATCGTGTCCTGTCATGTGTCCAGCCCTGGTGAGGCTGTGCTCGCTGAGATAATAGCCTTGCGTGTCTCCCAGGAAGCGCTTAGCACAACACCTGGGTGGAATAGATGCCCCAAGCATCTGCTTCACTGGATTTCAAGCAGGACCACTGGGGGCTCAGATGTCCCCCGGCTCAGCAGTCACAGGGGCCTCCTGAAGCTCTCCAGCTGCAGTGTGATCCTCGCCTCCGCAAAACGAGGGCCTGGCCCCCAGACCACGAAAACTGGCAGAGAAAAATAACCCTGGCCTCATTATGGACCTAATTAATCCCAGAGCCAACTCACAAAAACAAACCCTGAACACCTGGCTCTGCATCCAGCCCCATGAAACACACACCCACAGCTGTTACAGGATCCACTTGGAAGAGAGCTTGTGATTTTCCTTCACTGGGAGACTAAGATCATTTCTCAAATCCCTTCCACCACCGGCACCAACCTCTGAATGACTGTACGTTTTCTTAATTCAAGTCTCTAAAACATATCTACTTTCTAGACTGCTCTATGGCAAAGTATAAGTCCCAGTGGCTGGAGACCCCCATCTCCATTCACCCTGGATCTGTTAGAGGACTGCTTTCGGTAAGAGTGGTGCCCGCTGGGTACGATGAGAAAGAGGCCTATGTTGGGAAGAATTGGAGAATCTCAGCAAAACACACATACCGCCATGGCGACAGCAATGTGCCGCAGCTCCTTCAGGGGCACTGTGATGTGCAAAATGGCACATATTCACGCAAAGATCATTTAAATAAACCAGCAGGTATCATTAGATTAGCACTGGAGTTTCATTTTGTTTGCCCAATTGGCTCAGAAACACGACCTTTTTTGCAGATAACTGAACCTTAGACAGAATCTGCACTACTGGAAACCTCTCTCAGCGCATACTTGGCTAGAACTCCCAGAAGGTATGCAAGAAATTTTAAACCTCTGATTCTGGAACCCACAAAGAGGCTAAGGATTTCGACTGTCAATGCAGCAAATTCTGAAGTCCACACGGAGGTGCCTAAGATTTTGGTGAATAGATGGCATTCACATACAAGGCTTGGTGTAGCTCGCTGGAATGCTTGGAAACAATGGGTGAGGTTTTAAAAGGATTCGGAGTAACTCAAAGTTCCGGCTAGAGGTACTCTCGTTAAAGGAATTTTTTTATAGCTTCTAGCCTCTGTGATCATGAATAAAACAATGTTTTTCTTGGATGCTCTCACTGAAACCATACAGTATTGTATTGTTAAATTTTATGATTTCAAGGTGGCCAAAAATAATCTCAGATGAGACCTAGGCAGCCAAGAGGTTCTAAGACTTCAGCACCTGCCCTTCTCATCAATTTTATTAGATGATCATCTTATTCATCAGGAGCTAGAACTGAAATTTAGCAAGGCGACATATTCATGGTGGGTTTCTAGGATTTACTTCTATACACACGTGCCTTGAAATGAAAAGAATGATTTCTAACTACAGACTGAATTAAACCCACTCAAACACAGTGTCTGTTCTCTCCAGCAAGTGACTCATGCCTTCTGAGTTCACTCTCAAAGGCCTGTGAAGCAGGAACCAAAAGCATTTCTTAGGAGACACTCTTCATCCTGATGCTGCAACTAAAAATTCCCAGTAGGTGATGGGTCCTAATTCACAGTCCAGTAGGTGATAGGTTCTAACCAGCAGTCTAGTAGGTGATGGGTCCTAACTCACAGTCCAGTAGGTGGTAGGTCCTAACTCACAGTCCAGTAGGTG
>NW_016107350.1:9369784-9371673 GCF_001604975.1 Cebus imitator | reverse complement strand
TGTGTGTGAGTGGATGTGTGTGTGTGTGGTGGATGTGTGTGCTTGGGGGTGGATGTGTGTGTGAGAGGATGTGTGTGTGTGGGTGTATGTGTGTGTGGGTGTGTGTGGGGTTTGTGTGTGTGTGGGTGGATGTGTGTGTATGAGTGGATGTATGTGGGGTGGATGTGTGTGTGTGTGTGAGTGAATGTGTGTGTCGGGTGGATGTGTGTGTGTGTGAGTGGATGTTTGTGTGGGGTGGATGTGTGTGTGGGGATGGATATGTGTGTGGGGTGGATGTGTTTGGGGGATGGATGTGTGTGTGGAGTGGATGTGTTTGTGTGTGTGGAGGTGTGTGTGTGTGGGGTGTATGTGTATGTGGGGTGTATATGTGTGTGTAGGTGGATGTGTGTGTGTGCATGGATGTGTGGGTGGGTGGATGTCTGTGTGAGGGTGGATGTGTATGTGTGTGGGGGTGGATGTGTATGTGTGTTGGGGGTGTTGTGTTTGTGGGGTGGTGAATGTGTGTTTGCGGGTTGGATGTGTGTGTGAGTGAATTGTGTGGTTGGGGGTGGATATATGTGTTGGGGGTGGATGTATGTGTTGGGGGTGGATGTATGTGTGGTTGAATTGTGTGTTTGGGGGTGGATGTATGTGTCGGGGGTGGATGTATGTGTTGGAGGTGGATGTATGTGTGGGTGAATTGTGTGTGGGGGGGTGGATGTATGTGTTGGGGGTAAATGCGTGTTTGCACAAGTGCACACTAACGGAAACTTCTCGGGAACGGCAGGAGCAGAAGAGGAGGAGGGCAGATGTGGGTGAGCGCTCCAGACTTGATCCTCCATCTCCGTCTCACACTTTCAGAGATGCTTGTGGGGATGCCCTTGGGCCAGACTGTAGGTGTGGTGGGGGACAGGGGGTCCCCAGCTCCCGGCTCCACAGGGATCGTCCCTCCCAGAGCCCACAAATGGTCTTAGGGTGTCATGTTGGAAGCTGGTCGCCATATGAAGGAAGGAGGCCTGCAGCCTGCGGCCCAGCCTTGTGGTGTGGCTTTTCCAGAGCTTCCCGTGCCGAGGAGAGGCCAGGCCAGTAGTGGGGGAAGGAGGGAAGGGCCAGCATTAGCCAGGGTCCAAGGCCAACTGCCCCTTCTGCCAGAGTTGTGCACTGCAGACACCCCTGGCCAGGAGGCGTCGTCTCACTTCACAGGCTCTGGCTGGGAGGACACAGTGTGATGTTGGCAGCAGCTGCTAGTTTTGCAGACATGCAAGACAAAACAGGTGCCCTTCATGGTAAAAAGTGGCAGGCTGTTTGCTTCCTTCCTACATAGCATTTTAAAACACTGTAAACTATTTGTGGTGTATGTATCATCGTTTTAGAGTATTAATAAATGTCTATAGGTTTAAATCATAACACTATAAAATAGACTTTTATGGAATGACAGCAGGACAGTGCTGACCGGGCCACAAGTTACAGGTCACAAGGGTTATGTGACTCCTGTGGCTGGGGAGACAGAGCAGCCGTCAGCAGAGGCTTTCCACTGGAATATGTCTGCCACATCCAAACATTGGGCCCAGGTCTTGCCTATGGACAACCTGAGCATGCAGGTAGGCCGGCACCCGGAAGGAGAGCCGTGTGCCCATGAAGCCAGGTGCACGGCTTTCTGCTTGCACCCCAGCCATCTGGTATGGGGCCAGCAAAGTATTTGTTTAACTAAAGAAACAAACCAGCCAGGCATGGTGGCTCACGCCTGTAATTCCAGCACATTGAGAGGTGAAGATGGGAGGATCATGAGGTCAGGAGGTTGAGACTGTCCTGGCCAACATGGTGAAACCCCATCTCTACTAAAAATACAAAAATTAGCTGGGTGTGGTGGCGTGCACCTATAATCCCAGCTACTTGGGAGGCTGAGGCAG
>NW_016107350.1:9367370-9369714 GCF_001604975.1 Cebus imitator | reverse complement strand
AAAAAAGAAGAAGAAATAAACCACAGAAATAAATCCAATAAATTAATTTTTTGTGGAGGTTTATTTTCCCTTTCACAAACAAATCACTTCTCAGGAGGAATAACGTGGGAGTAACCACAGGAAGATCACTTGGAAAAGCACTCAGAGATCAGGGTCAAGGTAAGCTTCTATTTGCCCCTGTTATTTTCTAAGGAAGATATACCTTCAACGCCCCCAACATCACATTAACCTTACAAAGGGAAGCAGGACTGAGAAGCAACAAAGTGTCCCTCATCAGAGAGCCCTGTCTATCAAGCAGTCATTTCAAAAGCGTTTCAGATGCGACACCACATGGGTTCTCACCTTGTCGAAAGCAGGATAGACAGCACGGATTTCCGTCAACCAGCCGTATGGCATGTGACCCACAGGGTAAGTGGCTGTCAAAATCGCCACTGCCTGCAACAGAAGAGTTGGCAGAGTTAGCAGGGTATCAGCAGAAAGTCCTCCAGGAGCGACAGTAGGTGACAAAGCACGCCAACTCAGGTGCAGAGGACAGAGCCCTCCACACTGGGTGACAAGCATCAGGGTGGGGGGATGTGCACAGGATGGCCAGGGAGGGGAGGACTGACAGCGAGTTGGGCTCCTAAGGGCAGGCACTCCGCTGCATCCCTGGGAGTGGAGTGAACCAGCCAACAAAGTGGACATGAAACAAGGAGGATATATCACGTTTCATGTGGATCCAACAAGAAGTGCAGACCACTAGCTGAGAAGCCAAGACTTCTTTTTCTTTTTCCCTCCCTCCCTCCCTCCTTTCCCTCTCTCTCTTTCTTTCTGCCAAGATTTCCCTCCCTCCCTTCCTCTTTTTCTTTTCTTTTCTTTCGGGGGAATACCGGAGTTTTATTATTACTCAAAATCTGTCTCCCCAAACATTGGGATCTGAGATGAAATTACAAGGGGTTGGAACTGTCTTCTTTCTCTGAGTCACTTCCTGGCTGGGGGCCACAAGATTCGATGAGCCAATTTATTGACATGGGTGGGACCAGCTGATCCATCAAGTACAGGGTCTGCAAAATATCTCAAGCACTGATCTTTGGAGCAGTTTAGGGAGGGTCAGAATCTTGTAGCCTCCAGCTGCATGACTCCTAAAGCATAATTTCTAATATTGTGGCTAATGTTAGTCCTACAAAGGCAATCTAGTCTCCAGGCAAGAAGGAGGTCTGCTTTGGGAAAGGGCTGTTACCACCTTTGTTGAAACTATAAACTAAGTGTCTCCCAAAGTTAGTTCAAGCTTATGTCCAGGAATGAACAAGGACAGCTTGGAGGTTAGAAGCAAGATGGAGTCAGTTAAGTTAGATCTCTTTCGCTGTCTCAGTCATAATTTTGCAAAGATGGTTTCAATCCCTCCCTTTGGGTTTTAATAACACCTTAAAGTGTAGGCTATGATGTCGGGAAAACGCGGTTGATCGCTCAGGTCCACCACACTCCAGAATCTTTGCTCATTCCATTGAGCCACACAGAACCCTCTAGTTTAGCTCCATTTATTCTGGATTATCAAAATGAAATTGCAAGCCCTCTCTGCTCTCTGCAGGGTCTCTTCCTTGGGATCCACCTCTAAGCCTCCACTCTGTCCTTCAGGGTCGCTGACATTTTGCGTGGCTGTTGGTGGCTCTGTGCTATTACTCTCCTTCCAACCCAACTCACTCCCAGTATGTTTGGTCAATATGGCCCGACTTAGATTTTTAATTTAAGAAAATTAAGTATGGCCGGGTGTGGTGGCTCACGCCTGTAATCCTAGCACTTTGGGAGGCTGAGGTGGATGGGTCACCTGAGGTCAGAAGTTCAAAACCAACCTGGCCATCATGGTGAAACCCCACCTTTACAAAAACATAAATAAATAAAAGAAAAATAAAATTAAGTACATATTTTGTGCAGAAAGCTATCGGTGTGTTTCCATGAAAATGAGAGTTTCTGGCCAGATACAGTGGCTCATGCCTATGATCCCAGCACTCTGGGAGGCTGAGGTAGGAGAATTGCTTGAGCCCAGGAGTTCCAGACCAGCCTGGGCAACAAAGCAAGACACCGTCTCTACAAAAGAAATTAAAACATTAGCTGGGTATGGCGGCTCAGGAGGCTGAGGCAGGAGGATCGCTTGAGCCCAGGAGATGGAGGCTGCAATGAGCTATGATCGTGCCACCATTCACTCCTACCTGGGTGAGAAAACAAGACCCACCTCTTAAAGAAAAAAAATAGGCTGGGTGTGGTTGCTCACACCTGTAATCCAAGCACTTTGGAGGCCAAGGCTGGCAGATCACCTGAGGTCGGGAGTTCAAGACCAGCCTGACCAACATGGTGAAACCCAGTCTAA
>NW_016107350.1:9319803-9367335 GCF_001604975.1 Cebus imitator | reverse complement strand
AAAAAAAAAAAAAAAAAAAAAAAGAAAAAGAAAATGACAATTTCTTCCCTATGTGAATGAAATGGAAGAAAAATGAAAACAAAGCAACTAAACGTACATTCTGGCAGCGTTCAACACTCTGTCTAGCTTGTGAAAGAGGAGGAGGAGCTTCATCTGTTTTAATTAACAAAACAGCAATGCCCAGAGGTTTCAGGAACATGAGGCAAGTCCCCAGCTGTATGCAGAAAGCGTGGTGTGGTTTGGCATGCTGGAACAAAAAAGAGCACTGGGATCGGGTGGACCTGCATCCAAACCTTCACCTCATCGCTCACCAGCTGTGCGAAGCAGCACTTCTCCCACTGCCCCCCTTCTTGCTCCTCCGGTGGAGCAGTAAGAACAATAATATCCACCCCATAGGGTTACCAGGGAGTCAAGGAAATGTACATAAATGCCTGGCGCATGAGCAGATGACCAGCAAATGCCGGTGCTGTACCCCACATGCTGTTCCTATAGGCCACCGAGGGCAATTTTCAAATGGCTCTAAAGTATAATTTGCCCTTTTTCTTTTTTTAAAGGGGAGATGGAATTCTAGCACACAGGTGGCAGGGGTCCCATACTTTTTATGAGAAACTTGAACTGAAGTATTCCAGAATAAAAGCTGTGTGTTACCGTAGCCACCCAAGATGACGTTCGTGATTAAAAAAACGAAATCCTGGAACACATGGAAGTAAGAGAACGCATTCTGCTTTTGATTTATGTGCTTCTCTTTCCAGGGGGACATGAGGAGCTTCCCGGGACAGGGAAACTGGCAGGGACTCTGGCTGGAGACATGCTGACAGCGCAGTCGGGGCGCCGGGCTGCTCCCCGCAGGGCAGCATCTGGACGGGAGGCCCTCGTGGGCAGCCATGAGCCTTCCTCAGGAGCAGCAGTTCCAGAGACGGAATTAATTCTCCAGAGGACAGTGGAGGAGGAAGCCAATGAGTAATTCTATTTGTTCAAACCCAACTTGAAAGAGGGAAAGATGAGTCAACTCTTTCTTTGGAGTGGCTGCCAGTTTCCAGATAAAGTTTGGTCAATCAAGGAGCTCCTCGTCGGAGGCGGGCGGGCCAGGCGTGGTGCGGTGGTAATGGGTGGGGTGGCACATGCAGGCTGGTGAAGGGCAGGTGAGGGCAGGCCAGTTCCACACAGAGGCAGCAGCCCTGCAGCTGCTGGGTGTGTCACACTGCGCTGCCACGTGACACTCCGTCATCCTCTGCCACCACGGTGGAGAGGCCCGGCGCTGACTCCAGGGACATGGAGAACGGAGTGGGAGTCAGAAAACCTGGATTCTAACACTAGCTTCCAACTAGTTCTGTGTCTTTTTAAACGCTTTCTGTGCCTCGGTGCCTCATATGATAAACAAGAAGGTTGCATGACACGCATGACCTGTTTCCTTCCCTCATCATAAAAATATAAAATTCCATGATTAGAAGTCACTGACCGAGATCTTCATGGCTTCCTCGTGTGACTGTCATGTAATTTAATATTGGGGAATTACTTGAGCTCTCAAGAAGAACTGGAAATAAATTTCAGCCCCCCACTGGCCCACCAAGGTGATTATAAGCCCCACATCCCCAAAGCATGGCCTACCTCTGTGGCTGCAGAACTGCCACCAAGGTCTCGGGAAACAAAGAGGTTGACAATGGGTCGACTGATTCTCTGTGTGGCCAAAATGAGAGCCAAAGGCCACCAGAAACTCAGCATCTTTCTTATTGTTGCATCTCCCTGCATTAAGAAATGAAGATAAAAGTTACCTAAACCCTAGAAGTAGAATGAAAAAAATGATTCCGAATCAAAGCTTTTCCTTTGTATGTTAATCATGAGCCAATTCACTATACTTGAAAGTAATATAAGGAAAAGCCTCTGTGGACAAGCCAAGTTGAATTAAAATAAAATGTTCAGTCTTATTAGAAATTAACTGAGATAGCTGGCGAGTGGCTGCAAAATTAAAACACACACTGAAGCCTAAAAGATCTTAACCACTCTTTTCCATACTGGGACTCAGGGAATCTCTAACCAAGGTAGAACCCATGTCGAGGGCCTGAGAAACAGGTTTGAAATTAAGTCTTTGTTAATCTCATCAAATGGACTGGGTAGAAGCCATGTCAGGAAGAGGTAACTTTTAGAAATAAAAAGTTACTATAATTTATTTTGGAATCAGTCAGCTCATAAAAATATGCCCGATTATTTTGGCAGTGTAGAAATTGACTACAGAGGTTCTTATCTCGGAGCCCTCATGGACGTCATGTAAACTGTTCAAAAGCACAATCAAAATAAAGGCACGTAAAGAACAAGTGATTTCTAAGACTTCTGCGGCCAAGGTGTGGGGCATCTTTAAAGCCTGGCTTTCATGATGCGATTTTGGTTTTGATTGTTCACGAGGGTGAGAGTTACGTCCACTTTATTTCCTTTTGCTGGTGGCTAAATGTTAAGAGACAGATTGTTATCGTCAACACCAATTTGTGGTTGGCCTAGTGATGGGATAACTAGATAGGATTTCACTGACAGCCTGACCTGGATGGAGGTAAGTGGTCAATACAATTACTGCTTGACACGACAAAGTAATGTGTGGCTCAAGTGGGGATCAGGGTGAGGTGAGGGGATGAATACATGTCTTATGGCTAAATGCAGACAAACCGAATGAGGTCTAATACCTATGGGTAGGGAAAATAGCACACACAGAAACCAGATACTATTTATACTTACAACAACAGAATGTTTTGGTCATCTGTATAAGGTTATCTATCTCACTCCTACTTATTCAACTTTCAGGCCACAGCAAGATCTACCTCTACCAAGGAGGCTTCTTACACTCTCCCAGTGTTAGTGTCTCCTCAGTTCTCATGCAGGTGCTATGCTGTTTTGGATGACTGTTTAACTGTTGCTTCTGTATTATTCTAATCTGCCAAATGGGATATGACGCTGCTTGAGGGTAGAGACCATATCCTAACATTTTCTGTGCTGCCCTATGGTACCTAATATTGTGCTTGGTCCCCAGGAGGTACCTGAATAAGGGACTGGGCTTGGCCATTGAAGAAAGCATAAACAAAGCCTGGATCCCAGCTGTAAAATTAAACACAATGAAATGTAAACTCACAGGCATCATGGGTCCTAAAATCTTTGTTGACTACAGAATAACTTATGATTGAGAGCAAGGGAAACCACGAAGTCGTATCTATTCCTGGACCACAGATTCTCTGTGCCTCTGTCTCCTCCTCTGGGATAAGGAGGCTGGACGGTGACTTCTCAGATCACATCCATCTGTTAGAGTTCATTTAATTCTCCAACTGTCTTTCCCTGCAGACACCTAGCACTTGGCCTTTGGGTATGACATCCTGGCCAATTTCATGATCTGATTTCATAGATTTCTCATTTTATATAGAGGCAGAATACAGCTCCATTCTGCTCTGAGTCTCAGACAGACTGCTGTTGGGTTGGTAAACGTACCCCCAGCTCCGGGCCACTTCTGTCGGGGATGATGTCGTGAATGTTCCTGTAGTAGCCCAGGCACAGGGTGGTGCAGCGCACAAGGGCGCCCATGTACAAGGAGAGGATCGGGATGAGCAGGGGCTCCCGGCATTCCAGGTGACTGTGAAGCAAAATGGCTACAAAAACAACCTGAGAGAAGGGGGAACGGGAACAGGTCAGAGGGGAGAAGCGGGAACCGTCCCACAGAAGCACAGGGGCATGCACTTGAACCGGAGACAGACCTCTGAGCAAAGATCTTGACTTTTATGTAAAAAGAACCGAAAATTGGAAGATGACCCAATGCTGGTCTCATATAATTCAGGTGCAGATGTTTGGGATTCAATGGAAGAATACACTGATCATTTTGTTATACCCACCAGGAACGATTAAAACACCATTTATACCCACCATTCTTTAAAGCAACTGCAAAAATCTTTCAAGGCATTTTTTTTTTTTAAGTTACCAGTTTAAAAAACATTTACAAACTTTGGTCTCCCTTTCCCTGCAAATGTAGCTTTTCCCTCTCGAGGCTGGATACTGAGGTGTGTATGTAACACACAACAGAGGACTAGGCTACATTTAACAAAGGAAACAACAGTAGTGATCAATGACGTACACAGGAAAATAGGCATTAATGTTTATAGGACAGAAGGCACTAAAAATCGGCTGGGTGCCGTGGCTCACACCTGTTATCTCAGTGCTTTGGGCGGCTGGAGCTGGAGGATTGCTGGAGGTCAGCATTTCCAGACCAGCCTGGGCAACACGGTGAGACCCCATCTTTTTAAAAGAAAAAAAAAATGAGCCAGGTGTGTGGTGGTGCGCACCGGTAGTCCTAGCTCCTTAGGAAGTTGAGGCAGGAGGATCGCTTGAGCCCAGGAGTTTGAGGTTACAGTGTGTTTTAATCGTGCCACTGCACTCCAGCCTGGGTGACAGTGAGATCCTATCAAAGTCACTGAAAGTGCTGCCAAGAAACACCAACAGTAATAATTATAAAACAACTTACATTAACATTTAAGATACTAACCTATAAAAGTAGAACAGGTTGAAATAATCAGAGTCAGGAGAGAATGAAATTACCATCAAGTGTGTATCTCTATTCAATAGTACAGTCTCTAAAGCAAGCTTAACAATGTATTAACCTCCCCATCCTGCAGAAATCAGAGAATCAGCCCAGCCTTTGTCTAGAGTCCTCCTGGGATCCACTCATTCAAAAGCATACTGAGAAAAAAAGCAGGACAATGTATATTCCTGAGCTACATCAACCTTAATGGCCAAATGCCAATGGAAAAATAGGCATGTAAAAACCAGGACGGCAGTGGTGGAGGGCTGGTGGGAAGGACCGTGTGACTGAGGAGGGGACAGAGAGATGGATTGAAGATCAGGGAAGTTGCTTGCTGTGTTTAATGGCAGGAAAGTCATTAGTAAGAACCATCTGGGTGGACTGATGGGGGTGGAAGTCAGCTTCACGTAGGTAGAGAATGAAAGGGAAGTGAAAAAATAAAGACAGTGTGTGGAAGCCACCCTTCCAAGAAATTTGGCTATAAAGTGATAGAGAGAACTGTAACTAAAGAGGTAGGTGGGAGACACGGGAAGCTTCTTGTTGCTGTGTTGAGATGGCAGAGATTTGAGCATGACAGGACAAGGGAAATGACGCAGGAGAAAGCAGGGAACAGGTTCCTGAGAAAGCGGCACAGGCCAGGACCCAGAGGAGTGGCCCTGGATGGGAGGAGGGACACCTCCTTCACTACGATGAGAAGAAAATAGAGAAGATGACTGTTGGAAGGTAAGCATGTAGGTTTGGTGGCTGGAAGGTGACGAATTTGGTTGCTGCAATTGACTCTGTGAAGTGGGAAATGAGGTCATCTGTTGGGAGGTGAGAGGGGGAGAAACACCCTCTGAAATAGTTCCTACAGAGTCAGCAAAGGTATGGGATAAGATTACGCATTTACAGCTTGATCACTTTGTTCCATTGTGTAACCTTTTGCAGAAGCACCACGAAAGTGAAGGAAGAGGCATAACATAGCGTTGGTTCAGAGGAATTTTCTCCGAAGGTTGAGACGAAAAGGCAGGAGATAAGGGAATTCACAGGAATGCAGAGAATGTATACATTATGATCTGACCATCCTTGGAATGTCAGCTGACCTTGAAAGCCAAGGGCTGATGATGGCAGAGAGTTAGAGGATGGGAAGTCTGTGGAGGGCAAACAACCTTGAGAATTCTCACCTTGATATCAAGCAAGCTAAGAAGGTCCAGGTGACCAGAAAATAAAACAAAAACAGCAATATGTTTTCACAAATCCCTTGGCAATGACCGCCTGGAACATACAACTATTAAAATATGACAGCACAGAAAAGCACTGCATGTTTGCACCAAACCAAGAGGTTTTTTGTACTATTGTGCGAAACCCATTAACTTAGCAAGATCTGAAGAAAAAAAAACACCCCTAGAGAATTGCCACTGAAATTCGAGGCATTATCATTGGTGATTGGTGATTGCTTGCTCTGTATGCCAAGGTGGTATTTCAAAGTACTTTGCATGCAATCTATTCACTCATTACCAACTTAGATATGTTATCATACCTAACGAATGTTTTCAGGTAATAAGAGGAAGCTTGAGGGTAAAAGGCTTAAAACGAGAATTTATTCCTCTAACCAAATTGTGGTAGGAACTCAAGCGGCAAGGTTTAAAATAACTACTCCATCAGGCATAGCCTGCAGCCAGATGGCACCTGAACTCAGCTTCCACGCTCCCACTAACCAGATCTGTTTATTCTGAACTCGCGGGCCTTCCAACAGGCAAGGGCCAGGATCAGGTTTAAAATAGAGAAGGAAAATGGCTGTAGGTGTATTGGCAAAGTCTTTTTCAGAGACAGGCTTTTCTTCTTTTGTCCTTGGATGCCTACTATGTTTATTTTAGGCAAAGCTAAAGTTTTTTTTTTTTTTTGAGTTAAAAAAACACACATCTACAAATGCGTGCTCACAAATGCTCACTGACTTGCTGATGCCAGCGTTTGAAATTAGAGGGGCTTCCTGAATTTCAAACTAAGTGATTAGAGAGAATAAGGCAGTTCATCTCCCAGAGGAGGCAAAAAGTAAGACTGAGACAAAATTCTCTGCCAACTCTTAAGAAAATTAACAAAGACATACCAAAGAATGATGGTCGCTAGTATTTTCACACACACACACACACACACACACACACACACACACACACACACACAGTGTTAGCAGAAATCTATTTAAATTACTTATAATAGTGATCCATAGAGTAAACACAATTAGTCTGGAAATTATTGGTCTTTAGGGAAGTACTAACAGTTCAACAGTAGATTATTTCAAAAAGGTGGCCAAGAGATCAGGGTGTGCAAGAAAGGAAAAATATATGGAAAAGTTCATAGAATAGAAATGAGGCCGGGTGTGGCAGCTCACGCTTGTAATCCCAGCACTTTGGGAGGCCAAGGCAGGTGGATCATCTGAGGTCAGGAGTTCGAGATCAACCTGGCCAACATGGAGAAACCCTATCTCTATTAAAAATACAAAAATTAGCCAGACGTGGTGGCAGGCGCCTATAATTCCAGCTACTTGAAAGGCTGAGGCAGGAGAATCATTTGAACCCAGGAAGAGGAGGCTGCAGTGAGCCGAGATCATGTCATTGCACTCCAGTCTACATGACAGGAGCAAAGCTCCATCTCAAAAAAACAAACAAATGAAAAGAGAATTTGGAAGGATGTGTAGAGATACAGTCTAGCCTCCTCTATGAAGAAATCATTCTCCCAAATCCCTGATTGTAGAACTTAGTCTAATTTACAAATCATAGGAATTCAATATAATTTTCCACTAAAATTCATGCTTTATCCTTGGTGGAAGAAGAAAGGAGAGAAATTCAGAGCTGAGTACCAGGGCTCAGAGAACTGGACCCAACAGAAAGTGGGATATGGGCCTTCTTCTCAGACCACGTGGAAAGGTAGCTGAATCAACTTCCTGGTTCTTAGTGCGGGGAAGTGACCTGTGAATGGCAGCCCTGCATGGTAACAACAGAGGATTAGAAGAACATCTCAGAATAATTCCTAAGAGCCCTCTCTCTAGAACAGAGTGACAGACTGATACTGTTAGGGCATGCAGAGGGCACCCAGCCAAGTGCACAGGACCCTAGGACATGCCCAAATGTACCATGTGTGACTTTACGGTCATCTCACACGCATGCTCTTTAAAAATACAGGTGAAAATCGCAACACTAAATTTAAATTCTTACAACCCATATTGTAGCAAGAGTATACATAGTTTTAATACAGGGAGTTTCCTTTTCTCATTCATTTAGCAAATACTTATTGAGGTCCCTATGTGATGTGATGTAACAGTGCTGCCAAAACCAAGTCGAATGCAGAGTGTACTGCACAGTGAATGAATATAAATCACTCATCAGCTACACACGCCAGAAGGGGACTCTGAGGAGCTTGGATTGACACACAGACCATATTTACCTGAGCTATGACATCTGAGATTGAGGCACATCCCACCAGGAAACTGTACTTGTGTTTTAAGAGAATGCCAGCATGGGTCCATGCCTGCCAGAAAAAAAGAATTTGGCATGAGACATACCTTTAGGATTATGCTGTTTCTGGTCACTGTGATTTTCCAGGCATTCCTGAAGTACACTTTATTCCCCCTCAGAGCCTTAGCAGCACAGGTCTGATAAATCTTTGGTTGATAAAATCACTGTAATTTGATCTGGTGGCTAGTTCTACGTTAGAGTTTTCAGTGGAGTGAATGAGTGCACCAACGTATTTATTCAGTACCAGTTGTATGCAGACTAGTGCGTCATTAGGTTTGTATACCTGGCAAGAAAGCTGAAGGAATACCAAGAGTGGAGGAAACATTAGTTCTCTCTCTCAAGCATCTCAATCCCAAAGCAGCGTCCTTCCCACGTGACCCATGTCATAACGAGGGCTCTCATTTGGGTCTGAGTTATTACAGTCTTTACGGGTGTTCTCTGAGTGATTAGGGTCTACTGTTTTCTTGCCTTCAAGTTTGGGCAGGATCTGATCTGACGCTCTGGGAAATGAGGAAGGTGCTACGAGAGGAGCAGATGAAAAGCCTGGGGAACACCAGGAGGTTTCAAGTTCATGACAGGTTCTGTTTAAGGATTATCCTTCATACCTTCAAGGCTGATTTGGACTGACACAGAAATGATATTTCATCTGAGCTAAGCACAATGAGACAAGCAGGGGCTATCCTCCAGGTCCATGTCAAGACTTTGCAGAGCAACAGCTACTTCCCTGACCATCTGCAGATCATGGCTGCGGGCTGGCTTTGTTGTCTGAAAGCCGGCAGGATGATAAGCTTTCTGGCTTTAAATATTCTCTCTCCAACCAATATATCAAGGCCATGCTGCCAGGGGTGAGGGGGTGGGGAGGGAGGATACGATCCGGTCCTTATAAATGTTCATGACTTTCATTTGTATTAGCCGTCTCTTGCTGTTATACCATGGTCTTTGGGGGAACTTATAGAAGAAACATGGAAGAAAAGGGTACCAATTACAAATGTTCTGGTGTTATATTTGATTTCAGAGACTCTCTTATGGCAAATAAATACAATTGAAGGGACGGGGAATACCAGGTCTTTAACAGTCTGCAACTCACTTTTACTAACAGTCCCAAGTTCCTGGAATTCACCTTGTAACTGTAATTCTTCTATATGTTTAGGTTCCCATTTCAAACACAGATGGGAGGACAGACCTCGGAGCAACAGCATGGACCTGTCCAGGAAGTTAGGCTTTGATTCTTCAGGGATGTCAGGAAGGCCACTTCCTTCAGTTCTCTAGCTGGGCTACCACCATGGGCTAGCTCAGGCACCAAGGGGAAGCCAGTTCTGCACTTACTTTATGCATCTAATTGCATACAAACTGGAGGTGAGGGTGGTAAAAAACTATACAGACAAACATATGTTTAAGTCTCCTTCCAAGAATAATTCAAAATGGAGCCAAAGGAAAGGGTTTACTTCCCAGCATTGGACCTTATTGGAAATATATATATATATATATATATACACACACATACACATATATATATATATATATATATATATATACGTGTGTGTGTGTGTATTTTGTGTGTATATACATATATGTGTGTATTTTTTTTTTGCCAGGTCTCCTTTATATTTATAAGACAGCAGAAGATAATAAAAGCACTATTTAAGCACTCCTCAGTATCATGACAAAGAATTTATGGAAGTAGGCAGCTCTTAGCTAATGGGGCAAAGCTGGTTATTAAAATAATGAAACCCTAACAGAATGTTCAAGAGATTCTTACTCTAAAACTTTGGGTGTCTGTGCCATACAAGTGATAAGTTTATCAGAAAGTGATTCTGATCCTTTGATCCTGAGTATATCAGAAAAGAACTGTATATCTGCATCAACATTTTCAAAGGGGCTTTCCTGCCACCTCCCAGAAATTGTGGCAAAATGAAATAAATTGACAAGGTGAACTGGTTAAAAGTCAACAGGCAGTTGGAACCTGGGTACTCTGCTGGTGGTATAGCTGCTATGAAAATCAGTGTGCTAATTCCTCAAAAAAATTAAAAATCAAATTTCCATATGATCCTGCAATTCCACTTCTGGGTATACGCCCCAAACAACAGTGAATACCAAAAGAACAGGGACTCAGATATTTGCACACTCATGTTCACAGCAGCATTACCCACAAGAGCTCAAAGGCAGAAGCAACACAAGTGTCCATCAGCCGATGAACGGAAACACAAGATGTGGGCTAGACATCCACTGGAAAGTGACTCAGCCCTAACAAGGAAGGAAATTCTGGCACCTGCTACTACATGGATAAACCCTGAGGACATGCTCAGTGAAATAAACCAGTCATGTACGGCTCAGTGAAATAAGCCAGTTTATGTTTGATTCCACTCTTTTGAGGTATCTCAAGTAGTCAAATCTGTAGAGTTACAAAGTAGAATGGAAGCTGCCCGGAGCTGGGGAGGGGGCCGAGGAGAGTTACTGTTTAATGAGCATAGAATCTCAGTTCTGCAAGATGAAGAGTTCTGAAGATTGCTTGCACAACAATGTGAATATACTTCATGCCATTAAACTGTACACACAAAAATAGCTAAAATGGTACATTTTACATTATGTATATTTTACCATCAGTTAAAAAAAAGAAAGCCAACGATCTTCTCTACGCACCATTGCATCCATGAAGGGAAAGGCGGCGAGGTACAGGAAGGCCCTTCGTGTCTTGCTCCCCACCGACTCGTCCACATGGTGCAGTTTATTGATAATGTAGTATCCTAAATCACTATAAGCTGCAAAGGGTCAAAAGACATATGTGGAAATGTCATATGTAAAAAGGATCTCTTTATATTCTTTTTATTTCAAAGGCTTAAAAACCATTTTAAATGTAGTATTTGTTCACCATAGATAAATGAGATAAGCAAATAGAAAAAAATCATCTACAATCTCATCTCTCTACCCAGAGTGGGTCACAGCTAATGCTCTGGCTTCTAATCACCAAGTGCTTTTACGGTCGTGTGTTTTAACATAAAAATGAGATTGCATTACACATTCTCTTTTGTAAACCACGAACATCTTTCCACGATATGTTTTTACATTTTATTTCATTAAATTCCCTTCAATGAACTGAATTTCTTTCTGGGAGTTTGCTCAGAACTCAACGTGCCCAGTCTCCTATTGTGACACAGTTAGGTTGTTTCCATCATTTTCATATTACAAAAGAATGCTTGGCAGCTAGGTTTGAAGCTAAATGTTTACACATATTTTTAAGTATTTACTAAGAGAAAATTTTTAGATGTTAATATGTCTTTTCCATAAAACTTTAACCTAGCTTTTCCACACTTGCCAGTTCTTTTATTTCACTTTTTGGGAAGAGGGTGGCAACTTAGGGTATAGTCCTGCATGCTGGAAAATGACACCGGAGAGGTGCTTTTGTAGTCCTTCCAATATCAGAATTTGTTACCAGTGACCAGAACACAGTAGGCACTCAGCCAGTACAGGCTGAATGAATGCATATGTGTCAAATAGGAATAGGGAAGAAGGAGAAAGGCCTCCTAATGTGTTAGTCAGGGATCCTGACAGGTATTATTAGCAAAGGTTAAATAAAATATTGGGCTATTTTTCACCTCATTGATAGAGGTTTAGATTATATATAAAAATAATAGGCAAGGCATGGTGGCTCACTCCTGTAATCCCAGCACTTCAAGAGGCTGAGGCAGAAAGACGGCTTAGCCTAAGGGTTTGACAACAGCCTGGGAAATAAAGTGATACTCTTTTTCTAGCAAAGTTTTTTAAAAATTAGCCAGGCATGGTGGTACATGCCTGTTGTCTCAGCTACTTGGGAGGCTGAGGCAGGAGAACTGCTTGAGCCTGGGAGTTCAAGGGTACTGTGAGCTATGATTGCGCCACTGCACTCCACCCTGGGTGACAGAGTGAGATCCTGTCTTTATAAGAAAGAGAAGAGAAAAGAAACCTCTATCAATGAGGTGAAAAATAGCTCAATGTTTTATTTAACCTTTGCTAATAATATCTGTCAGGATTCCTGACAAGGGAGGGGAGGGGAGGGGAGAGGAGGAAAATCACAATCTTTGTGTTTTTCATAGTATCTTACAAGTGCTCTAGCAGTAGGTGTGCCTGCTGTTTTCATTCTCTTACAACTCTGGATATTAGTGTACTTAACCAAAGAAGCTGCTCTGAAATCAGACTAGAGCCAGAGTACAGAAGAGTCTCACTTTATGTGAAATAAGAATCCCCTGACATTTCAAAGCCTGGGGGACAACTTACCATGTTAATTAGTAAAAAGAGATAACCCTTCACCCTTTGTCAGGATTAGTCTTGAATTATGAGAATTTTGGATTCAGTAAGGTCTTGGGGATGATATCCAGGATACTGAAATGTGCAAATGGGTAGAGGGGTAGAGGTGTGAGTAAGTGGTGTCACGGGGTGGGAGGCTGGAATGACTAGATCTTCAGAGAGTAAGGCAGGGCAGGTCGGGGAGAGTGCAGGAGGAAAGCTCCTAATCCTTCCAGGCAGGGTAGAGGTGAACAACCGAGGGTCAGCTGCCAGGTGAGTAAAGGTGCCAGGTGTGGTGGTAGCAGGGCCGTCAGAACCATTGAGGCATCAAGAAGAGAAATCCAAGACAGGGGATGTCACGTGGCAGAAAGAAGAGAGGCCTGGGAAGATGGGATTAGTTATAGCAAGGGACATGGGTGAGAGGAGGCAGCTGTGATGTCCCTGTCATTTGGATCAGAAAGCTGCACAGAGATGAAAAGTGGATTAGTGGAGGTTTGACTTGACCTGGGAAGGCAGGGAGGGAGAGCTCCTGTCTGATTTTGCGGCCAGGTGAGAATTGCATTCAGACATGAGCTAAGCTGGCTGGAACACAAAGCCAGAATGAAGATGTTGCTTAATCATACAAGTGGTCTACTTTGGGTGGTGAACTGTGGAAATTTTGTCTCAAAGTTTATTGTTGCTGCTGCTGTTTATTTGCACATGTGTTTTCATTCAGTCAACAAATGTTCACTGTGCAGGGACCTGCAAGGAGACCATTTTGACCTTGCCCACATCACTGTCCCCACACCCGCCTCTCAGCTAAGCCACTGGCAATGGCAAAGTCAGCTGTGCCAGGCAAGCAGAGCAACTGACACAATGCCAAGTGCAAGAGCACAGGGCTGGCTAGGAATAGATTATGAGCTAAAACCCCCTGGTGAAGGTTACGGTCACTATACAACACCTGCTGAGGGGACTTGACTGCTGTGGTTGAAGCTGGGAACTACGGAATTGGTGAAAGGGCAGTGTTATAAGCTAAACTATGTCCCTTCAAAATTCAGATGCTGAACTCCTAACCACTGGCATCTCAGATGTGACTTTATCTAGCAATCAGGTCATTGCAGGTATAACTGGTAAAGATGAGGTCATACTGGGTAGGGTGGGCTGTCAATCAGTGACTGATGTTCTTATAAAATGGACATTCAGATACATAGGTAGACACACACAGGGAGAACGCCACGTGAAGATAAAGGCAGAAACTGGGGTGACTCCTCTACAAGCCAAGGAATGCCAAAGATTACCAGTAAACCCCCAGAAGCTAGGGGAGAGGCCTGGAAGACAGTCTCCTTCATATCTTTCAAAAGGAGCCGGCCCTGTGACACCTTGACCTTGGACTTACAGCATCCAGAACTGTGAAAGGCCCAATTTCCGTTGCTTAAGCCACTGGGTTTTTGATGCTTTGTTACGGCATCCCTAGAACACAGGTGCAAGTGGCTTCTGAGAAAGGGAGAGAGACTTATTTTCATGTTAAACTCTGGGGTGCCAGGAAGATCAGATGGGACATGTGAGTCTGCATGTAGTGCCCAGAAATATAGAGATCAATATACATAAGTTTCTCCCCACTGAGAGTGAAAAGAAACTCATCTGAAAAAGGTGAGCCCCTTGAATTATCAGGCCTAGAGATGCACTGAAATGTGACACTGTGTGACAGTGGTCACGCCTCACTCCCACCTTGAGCTAAATAACGACCTTGAAGCCACTTGCTGTGTGGGCTCTAGATGAACTGATGCTAAGTAGCCATAAAATGCCACATGCTGGACACCACAGTTCATAGCCTACACCGTAAATCAATGAGTATTCTCATCAAATGACTTCATATCAGCCCATTCCTTGTCCCCTCTTGCCTATTTTTTTTTTTTTTTTTTGAGAGAGTCTTGCTCAGGCTGAAATGCAGTGATGCAATCTCAGCTCACGGCATCCTCCACCTCCTGGGTTCAAGCAATCTCCTGTCTTAGCCTCCCCTGTAGCTGGGATTACAGGTGTGTGCCACCACATCCAGCCAATTTTGTATTTTTAGTAGAGATGGGGTTTCACCATGTTGGCCAGGCTGGTCTTGAACTTCTGACCTCAGGTGATTCCACCTGCCTCAGCCTCCCAAAGTGCTGTGATTACAGGCGTGAGTCACCATTCCCAGCCCTTTTTGCCTTAAAAAACCTGCTTGTAACAAAGGCTGAAAGGAGCACTCTCCAAGGCCACTGGGAAGTGTGTCCCAGGTGGCAATCCTCAATCTTGGCCCAAATAAACTCACTATATAATTTAACCTCAGTTTCTTGGCTACTTATTACAATAGCTTAATAGAAACATCAAAAACAGTGCCTTCATGCAGAGTAACCAGGGTAAACGGGTAATATTTATGGAGTCTAAGGACTGCTGGGGGGTTTGCCATACATTCTCCTGGGGATGGGCCCAGCCAGCTTCCTGGTTCTGTGAAGTTTCCCCAGCTCTTGCCTTCTTCAGCATCCAGGGCTCACCCTAGCTCCCTGGGTTTCTGAGTACTATGGGACCTACGAGGCTAGAGGCTGCCTTTGCTTCTTTTAACTTCTTTTTATTTCAGTCTCTTCCTCTTTCGCCTACTAGAGGAGACATTTGGAGGCCAAGGGAAGAAGCTTTTTCTCACCGGTTTTCTTACTTCCTTCTACTCTTCCCCTACATGATAGAAGAGTTTGATGATAACCATAGAGGTTACTTCTACCCTGAGAGCTGTGAGCATAAAATCCCAACAACTGTTTTCACCCACTCTCTGGGCAACAACTCCCTCCCTCCCATGCCCCTGGGCTATTAACAGCTAGAGCAATGTGAGAGTGTGTGTGTGTGTGTGTGTGTGTGTGTGTGTGTGTGTGTGTGTGTATGGGGGGGGTGTAATTTGTTTAAAGTGCTTTGCATAGAGTCCATAATTACCAGGCTAGCTGCCTTAGCAATATTTAGCAAACTTCAGCTTCTATAAACCACATTACCAAGACTGCTCTGTCAGCTTGTATTCCTTACAAAGAGCAGAACATTACAAAAAAAATTAAAGCTTTTGAACAGATGTAAACAAATGTTATGACACTGTAACATCAAGAAGACACTGACTTGACCTGTTTACAGGTGGACAGCTTTGACTCTCCTAAACAAGGGACACAGAGAGGGCCCTTCAGATCCACGGCTCCACTGACCTCAGCCAGCCAGGGCCACGGTCCCTTTCTGGAATCAGTGGTTCTCAAACCTGTTCATCCAGTAGTTGTTGCAAACCATAAAATGTTAATATTAACTGAAATAAGTCTACATACATACACTTTTTTCCACATCCAATGGGCAAATTTAAGAACCATTATTCTAATTCAAATTCCCAAGTTCTCAATGTTTACAAGTGTCACAGGTACTGTTATTGACCCACTGTGTCCAGCTTGTGAGGCTTTTCATGGGAGCAGGGAATTTCACCACTGTGCTTCTAGGGCATTATTTCCAAGGGATGTGTGTTTATATGGCTGTTAGGTCATATTTAAATCACTTCAATAAATATGTGTTGAGTGACTTGTATGCATCAGGTCCTATACACACTAACACAGCTGTGAAGGGGACAGTTTCCTGCATATGGACTGGGACGTGGACATATCATATCATCCATCTATAATCTATACTAGGCAACACTTGTCCAGTGTTGGGGATGGGAGGTGTAAATGTCACCTAGGTCTTGAAGAGATACCATAAACCCATGCACAAGGTAAGCAACGTAAACGTGAATTTTTAACTCAAGAACAGAAATTCTATCTCACTGGCATCAAGACTTGGTAGAGTGGGGTTCCTAATAATTTACTGCAGGAGATCTGTTTCTTTCTAGAGAACATTTCTTATTCATGTTTGAACTCTCAGGATCTAGCTCAGTGTGCTGATTGAATAAATGCTGAAATCTATAACTCTCAAAAGAAGTAACTGGGAGGCCGGGCATGGTGGCTCACGGCTGTAATCCCAGCACTTTGGGAGGCTGAGGTGGGCGGATCACCTGAGGACAGGAGTTTGAGACCAGCCTGGCCAACAAGGTGAAACCTCATCTCTACTAAAAATATAAAAATTAGCCAGGCGTGGTGGCGGGCACCTGTAATTCCAGCTACTTGGGAGGCTGAGGCAGGAGAATCGCCTGAACCCGGGAGGTGGAGGTTGCAGTGAGCCGAGATCGCGCCACTGAACTCCAGCCTGGGTGACAGAGCGAGACTCTGTCTCAAAGAGAGAAGTGACTGGGACAGGCTAGTGGCAAAAAGATCCCTGGGTCTTCCCTATATCTTCACTCTTTGTCACATGATTTTGCAGTTCCCACAGCAAACGTTAGGGTCTATTCCCCGCCCCTTGAATCTGGCCTGGCCTTTGATTTGTTTTGGTCAGCAGTGCGTGGTGGGAGCGATGGTGGCCGGCTCTGATTCCTGACCACAGGGAGCCGTCGTGTGTGCTTCTGTCCCTTCACTTGCAATGTCACCACAGCCGTCTAAAAAAGCCCAGGCAATGCTAGTGGAGGACGAGAGGCTACATGGAGGAGAGCTCAGCTGTCCCAACAAAGGCCATCCAGGCTGGCCTGACGTTAGCTAACAGTCCCCCAGGAGCATGCCAAGGTCAGCAGAGCCACCTCCTGACCCTCAGCGGGCCACAGAGGCATGAGCTCAGCCAAGTTCCAAAGATCCACCCAGTCAACCTGTGGTCTTGTGAACAAAAATAAATGCTTGTGTTTTGAGCCGCTGAGGATGGGGGTGAATTTTACACCAAAATAAATTGTGAAACTATACTGACACTATCTGTTCACTCCTAGAACCCTTATTGGTTTAAATTATGGCAAATTTTACTAATTCACCCTTTACAGAGCTGGTTAATAACCCATGAATAATGGAAAAGTTTGAAAAGAGGAGTCTGGCACACAGAGCTGGTCTAGAAATGACTCCAGTGGCTTGCTGGAGGGGCACAGGATCCTGCTGGTTTGTTCCCCTGAATTCTGCTGACTACCCAGGCGGCTTCAGAACATGGCAAGTGCTTTACCGGTTACTGTTAAGAATAAACGTGTAAGGAAAGTTAAAATCCACAGCAGTGGTTTCGACATCTTTGTGAATTAGGAGGTTAGGCAATACTAATTTCTATGCATGTGAAATTAATTTGGACCCAAATGGAACCAAATGCAAGGTCAGCATGCTGTCCTCCATGCACAGCAACCACTAGCCTAAATGAAGGTGTGCAGGTGGCAAACCCTGGGCTCCGTACTTTTGGTTTTTGTTTTGTAACTTAATCTAGCAGGAAGATGCAGTTTTTAAAAATGGTGTCTCATAGATGGGTCCATGACAGAAGTCATGGCTATAGTTAAGCTAAAAAAGAGATACTTGCAGCTGCTCAACAAAGGTCAAGAAATACTTCCAAGGCTCCTGCAGTTTGGGTATCCTGAGCTGGGCTATGGGTGTGCATAGAATGGACAGTAACTCTTGTCCAGTGAATGTTCTAGGCTTCAACTCTGTCAATCCAATACAATTCCAAGTGTCTGCTCAATTGGCTCATTGCACAAGGTTTGGCTGGGTGGGAGAAGTTATTGGGCACATTCTCTGGGGCCATCTTTCCCACCCAATCTCCATCAAGCATTCCCAGGTAAGTGTCTGAGCGGTCAGTGGAATCTATCCCAGCCTTGTCTGGGGAAACGCATTACCAAGCGCAAAGGTCTCAAAGATGGGAGAATGCCTAGCTCACTAGTGGGGTCCAGAAAGAAAACAAACAAACAACAAACAAACAAAAAACAGAAAAAAAAAAAAAAGAAATACAAGGAAAAAATTCCTTAACTACAGTAAATCTAATGAAAAGGAACTAGTAAAAGGTTCTTTCCTTTATTGGGGCAAACCCAATGAATGAGGGATGACAGTACAAAAGAGATTTTAGTGCTCTCTGACCTGACCTTATCGCAGTCATCCTACTGTGACCCATCAACCGATGCACCGAGAGGACACTGGGTTAGTGATAGTAAGAAGCTACACTTGAACTGATTTTTTCAGAGCTGGCAATGGCCACATTTGAAATCCCTTCTACGTAAAGAAGACGCTCCAGGGATTGGTAAATTGTTAGTAAATACTGAAAAGTATGAAGTGTCGAAGTTCATCCAGACAAGGGAAAAAAAGTCTAAGAGACCATCACGTTGGGATCATTTTAGATGGCTATAGCAAAATATTCATTATAGAGCACAGGGTAAATTCTTGACTCCATTTTGTATCAAAAATAAGGAAAAATTAGACAGCGTTGTGCTGGCTGGGTGTGGTGGTTCATGCCTGTAATCCCAGCACTTTGGGAGGTGCAGGCAGGCAGGTCGCTTGAACTCAGGAATTGAAGATGAGCCTGGGCAACATGGCAACCCTATCTTTACAAAAAATACAAAAATTAGCCAGATGTGGTGGCATGCACCTGTAGTCCCAGCTATTCGAGAAGCTGAGGTGGGAGAACTGATTAAATCCAGGAGTTCAAGGTTGCAGTGAGCTGTGATCACACTACTGCACTCTTGGCCTGGGCAACAGAGCAAAATTCTGTCTCAAAAACAAAGAAGCAAACAAACAAAAGAAAAGGCGGCACTGAAATGCAACTCATCCTTCAGAGATGGTTAAGAAATGACTCAATCCATGAGGCCTGTCCCAACCCCCCCAAAAAATAATCTCTTTCTGCTCTATGCTCTCACGTGTCAAAAATAAATGCCTTTGAAAAATCAGGGCCAGGCGTGGTGGCTCATGCCTGTAATCCAAGCACTTTGGAGGCCAAGGCGGGTGGCTCACCTGAGGTCAGGAGTTCAAGACCAGCCTGACCAACATGGTGAAACCGCGTCTTAAAAAGAAAAAAAGAAAAAGAAAAAAGAAAAATCAGAAGAACTTGCTAAAAGGAAATAAATTCATTAATGTGATGGGAAACTAGCACTTAAAGAAATGTTGAAGGCAATTCAACTACTTTTGTCTGCGCAAAGGAATAGAGAGAAATTAGTTTAAACCTAGATGTATCTGCTTTATATTCCCACTCTTTGAATTCAGCATGATGAATTTATAACACAAGGCTTTCTGTACTTACTGTAGGCCCCACTCAGGAGCTGTACATGTAGGGAAAATATGCTCATTTCAATATCAGCCCAAGCAAATATAACTAGGAAGACTGCTTGAAATCATACAATGGCTTTTCAAGTCAAATATACTGGAGTATTTCCTTTTCTGTTTCATCTATGTCAGTGTTCCCCTGTCACACACATAGTTATCCAGGATCCGACTGCTGAAGTAGAAATGTAAGTAGCTGTTTCTAGCATTACTAGGAAGCGAAAATGGGTGTAAGCATCCAGTAGAGGTGATGCATAAAGTAGACACTGACATTGGAAGGGAAATGTTCAATGCTGTGGGAAAGTGGTGGTAAGAATGCGGGGTGGATGGAGAGACAGCAACATCCCATCACGGAGCTTGTGGTCACGATTATGGGAAACAAAATGGGCAAGATATGGATATAGGAAAAGCTGACATGACTACTAAAACCGGAAGGAAGCAGAAAGGTGAGCAAGGTGCCTGATGTAGCAGATGGCAGAGGCAAGAGAGCGGCTAAAGACTTAGGCAGAAAATGGCAAGGGGGCCAACACACTAGAAAAGGGTGCGTCATGAAAATCTGATTTTCAAATGTTCAAAAGAAATTGATATGTGCTTTCGTAGCAACTGTGGAGAGCATCTGTTTGGTGGATGGAAAAATGCCGTGATTATAAAAGTATAAAAACTAATAATGATTATTAAATATATATGAGATATAGAACCATTTTGGTTTAAATTTAAAATTTTATAATTCTATTTTAAAATTGAAAAACTAAAATGACATTGATTTTTATTTCAGTGGCCACATTTTCTTCCCCACAATTGCAATAACACAGGATGCTTAGCTTTTTTCTTCCAGAATTACTGACAACTGATAATTAGTCCCAAAGTCTCATTCAACCATGGCTAAATAGGGTGGATTATTTAGAATGGATTATTGGAATGTTGGATTATTTAGAAGCCCAAGTAAAAAAAGAGCTAGTAGCAAAGGGAACTCACTTGCTTATTTAAGGAAGCCCTTATTTTAAAAAATATATGGCTTTTTTCCCCCCAATACTGTACACATACTCTTTGAAAATGGTTCAGGTCAAATGTAGCAGAAATTCACTTCAAATGTGCAAACCTTCAGTCCACACTTAGCATTCAGGGCATAAATGAGGAAATGAGAGGCATCTCCTCTTTACTCCATGCCCTGAGGCTCTGAGCACAAATTAAAGGATCAATATCAACGCTTTGGCAGAATGTCTGGTCTAACAGCAGACCCGCTCTCTTCCACACTGTTCTTAGCACAGAATTCTATGCCAGATTAAAAAGGAAAACCACAAAGTCCTTACCTTATTTACTTTCAGATTCACAGTTATGTGAGTAAGCATTAGCTGTCGTGCGAACACACTGTAAATGGTCTGGGTTAATCTTTTGGTTCCTTTATTCACCACTGACAGTCACGTGTCTTACACAATCAACAACAATTTCAGGGTACACAATGGGTTTATGAAGTGTCATTCACAGTGTTTTATGTAACTGGCTTCAAGCGATACCACTCAATTTTTATGCCAGGTAAGCAAAGCTGTTTTAAAGCCACCATTCAGAAATCATGCCCTTAAGGTTTTATCCCCACCAAGAAAGCAGCAGCAGCAGAACTCCAGCCCAGAAGGAGAGTTGTGTTTCCAAGGTCTTGGTTACACTGGAGGCCATTCACTGTATGCATGACATAGTTTTCCTGTTGTTTCATGGAAAGAATGCTATGACAAGAGTATTTAGTCTTGTCTTTGAATAAAATAGAATAATGAGATCCTACAACAAATCAATTTAATAAAAAGAACAATCTGTCATTTGTTCTCATTGCTAATAAGCATTAATTCTAAATAAGTCATTCCAATTTTTTTTGTGTGTGTGACGTAGTCTTGCTCTGTCACCAGGCTGTAGTGCAGTGGCCGGACCTCAGCTCACTGCAACCTCTGACTCCTTGGTGCAAGTGATTTTCCTGCCTCAGCCTCCTGAGTAGCTGGGATTGCAGGCATGTGCCACCATGTCCAGCTAATTTTTGTAGTTTTAGTAAAGACAGGGTTTCACCATGTTGGCCAGTATGATCTTGATCTCCTGACCTTGTGACCTGCCTGCCTTGGCCTCCCAAAGTGCTGGGATTACAGGTATGAGCCGCGTGCCCGGCCAGCAGTCACTCCATTTTTATTTTTAAAATTCAATGAGCCAGTACAATGATGCACACATATCTGTAATGAAAGCACCTGCTATTTTATTGCCCTTACCAAATGTTATTCCTAGATGCAATCACCTGCTAATGAAATCACTCCTTTTCACTTTGGGAATCAGAGACACTAAACTACAGCTCCCCAGAGAAAACATGTTATTGTCTTAAGCTACGAGCACAAGCACTGTTCCCTGTATCCCTGGAAATTTCATAAGAAACATTTGATAATTAGTGAAGAAACCACTTATCTCAATAAATATATTTAAATCAATGAAAAGGAGTAAGAAATTGCCAAAGCTAGATTCAGCAGTGGCGGTTGGCAGCCTTACCTATCAGCGTGTGAAAGATGGCAGCGATGGCCCCAGCCACCACCATACACAGGACGGCTTTGGTCCTGTCTCGCTTGCTGTTCACAAACACCAGGCCCACATTTTTGAAGTCACTCATGGGACCTGTGAAGAACTTCATGAGGGAGTAGGCCAGCCCGTAGCTGGCCAGCATCTCAACTGCATCCTCCTTGACAGCAGCAATGCCCCGGTTCAAGGCCTGGGAAGGGGGAGAAAAACCCACAAAGAGCGTCAGAAATGTCATCTCTTCTCTGGGGAATCATACCTCTAAGATAAAACTCAGCAGACCATGTTTCTATAGAAACACTAAGCAGCTTATAGGGTACATATCATGTAATTAGATAAAGGTGATTGGTTTTCATTTTCCTCTACATCAGCTTCAGTTTGAGTTTCTTTTTGTGATGGAGATACCCGTCCACTGCGGTTAAAATAATAGCAAGACACCAACAAATATCTTTTGCTAATATTGAAAAATAATTCTAAGAAGTTTTGGTTAAAAGTTGATTTTTAAAAAAAAAACTTAACATGTTAAATCTTGTTTGAAGGCTGAATCGACATAACGGCAACAGGCATTCTGGAAATGAATCTAACAGTTTATATCAAGGTGATGGGTTCTTTTTTCTTTAAAGAAGGTGTGTGTGTATGTGTGTGTTCAGGTGTGCACATATAATCTTAAATACTGTGTATATGTTATGTATCCTTCATGGCACCGAGTTCTATGCTTTGAAAAAGGGTACTGAAGGAATTTATTATATCCTTCATTAATGCATGTTGTTTACCTGATTCCTACTATATATTTTAACCTGAAACACATTCCTGAGCTCTCTGCAGACAAATATGAAAAGAACACTTTAGAAATGTTTTTGGATAATGGTTGTGCAGGAAGATACGGTCATAAAATACCCTGACCACTTCAACCATCCTCCAAGAGAGACCCTCTTAGGTACTGCAGGCCTTGTTAGGATGGTACTGCCAAACTAACTTTCCCACCCCTTAGACAAATCAATAACAGCAGACCAGTGGGGAAGGATGTTCAGGTAAATGAGTTTTCTGACTAAAATGCCTCTAGAACATTGCCTCTGTCATTAGGAACAGGAAACTAAGCAGAAACTAACTGTACTTTCTGTACAGTTATATATTTTTAAAAATAGACTGTTTTGCAGGCAGTTTTAGGTTCACAGTAAAACTGTGCAGAATGTACAGAGCATTCCTATACACGCTTTGCCTCCACAAACACGGAGCCTCCCCTGCTGTCAACATCCCACACCAGAGTGGTACATGTCTTACAATCAGGAATCTGCACTGACACAACACTATTACTAAAGACCAGACAGCAGTCTCCTGTTAGCCATGGGGGAAACATTCCAAAACCCCCAGCGAATGCCTGAAACCATCTATAGTACCAAACCCTCTATATACTATGTTTTTTCCTATATATACATACCTATGATAAAGTTTAATTTATAAATTAGGCACAGTAAGAGATTAACAACAATAAACAGAACAAGTATAACAATATAAGTCATATGAATGTGAGTTTTCTCTCAAAATATCTTACTGTACTCCTGTGACGAGAAAGAGATAAAGCAAGATGATGACAGATTTCATTACACTACTTGCAATGGCATGCAATTTAAAACTTACGGATTGTTTATTTCTGGAACTTTCCATTTAATATTTCTGAACCTTGGTCAACCTCGGGTAACTGTAACCATGGAAAGTAAAATCGTGGATAGGGTGTCTAATGCAATGCAGTTTACATTAGGGCTCATCTTGGTATATTGTACATTGTATAGATTCTGACAAATGTAGAATGACATATATCCACCATCCTATTTTTAAGAAAAGAGATATGTTAAAGTCTTGGCCTGCCATTTGTCACACATCCAATAGAGATACAGTCACAGAATTCACACTGTCTCTGCTGTGTAAACTAAAAGAAGAAGAAATGAAAGAAATGCACTTTTCCTGTCTATTCCCTATTTCTATTCATCAAGATAGCTGTTGATAATTTTCCCTGCAAATATATGGTTACAGCCATAGTCTGAGTGCTACCTTGCTACACTGGGTAAAGGTAATCTAAGCAATACCAAAGGAGCCAATGGGTGCCTGAAAGAGGAAAGACTGAATACAACAAAAGATTCAAGAACTAATCTTCAAACATATATGAGAATCATACTATATCATAACAAAACAAAGTAAACACCGTCTATTGTGTTTCAGTGAATCTGATAATATAGATTGTAAGTGCATGGCAGACACATCTGATAGAAGTTACTTCAGCATACCCTGAGAATGATCCGGCATGGCAGATGCACCTAATAACAATAACAACTTAAACAGACCCTAAGAATGCTGACGCACCTGATCTACATAAACTGCATGCTTTTTACAAATAGTAGCAGCTCTCCTGTGCAGCTTGCCACCACTGGACTTCCCTGTATGTAAGTCCCCTCAGTAAACAGGATTTATGTCTCATTCACTGGCTCCAGGTCCCTTCTTTGGCCTCTTGAACATGGTACCATCCCTATCGAAGTCAGTACGGGTCTGACACCACAGTAAGGTACATTATTTTATGCCACTAAGAAAGAAAAAATGTTCCAGCTGGGTATGGTGGCTCATGTCTGTAATCCCAGTTTTGGAGGCTGAGGTAGATCGCTTGATGTCAGGAGTTCGAGAAAAACCTGGCCAACATGGTGAAACCCCGTCTCCACTAAAATTACAAAAACCAGCCAGGCATGGTGGCGGACACCTGTAATCCCAGTTACCAGTGGGGGCTGAGGCAGAAGAATCACTTGAACCCGGGAAGTGAAGGTTGGGATGAGTCAAGATCATGCCACTGCACTCCAGTCTGGGCAACAGAGCAAGATCCTGTCTCAAAAAAAAAAAAAAAAAAAAAGAAAAGATGTTCCCAGTTATAATTGAATATGATTGATCGTAAGATGTATCCAGATTTCAGAGTTGCTAAAATATAGAGGTGGAAGGAGTGTGCCTCAGAATCTATGAAAGGAGGTATTTCCTGTTACACTTCAAGCTGTTCCTTAGTTTCGAGGGCTGATCTAGGTTTTGGTTCCCAAATGTAATCCAGAGTCAGTATCCTCTGGCAGAAGCACAGGTACAGCTACTCGGCAAAACTCAAGGGCTTCACATTCTTTGCCTTTGTTTCATTCCTTTACTAGGAGACACAGCTGACTGGAATAATGAAAACTTATTGAACTGACATTCTCTGCAAAGCACTGTTAGGAAAAAACATATTTATAGGAAAATACCAATGTGAAAAACTTTTTTAGAAAAATCTAGAATAAAACTGTAGGCTACCTGTAAGAATTCATTATCATTTTTCTGACTCAGCTGGTATTATATAAGCTAGCCTCTGATAATTGTTTCCAATTTTATCTCTAATTGTTTTCCCTTTTTCTGCTAATAACTTGAAAACTTCCATAAGAATCTTCTTAGCCTCTGCAGAGCACACCTGCCATGACGCCTTTCTTAGAAACAAATTTTTTTTTTTCCGACGGAATACATTAACACCCTAAAACAAAACAAAAACCAAAACGCTCCTTTATAACAAGTCCCTGTGTTCAACAAACATCTCTAGTCTAAGGGCGCCTCCTGTCTATGTGCAAAACTTACCACTTGACAATCTACCAAATTAATTGCCTTCTGTACGGGACACTGTTGGTGCCTCACCCAGATCCCCTATCCTTTAGGAGACCCATTCCCAGAAGCTGGGAGTTGGCCACTAATGGCTCACAGCTGTCTTCTTGTAAGGGGGAAGTACTCCCAGCCACTTTGCATTGGTGAAACTCATCTGATGCATCCACCATAGTTCCAGTCAGCATGAAGCCACTGGGTGACACAGGGGTGTTTAAGATCACTGCCCTTGCTTCCATGTGGGACCACTGTGGTATGATTCATGGCGCAGAGTTCTCCCTGGGATCGGGGTGAAGCCAGTCTCCAGTGGAGACCACATCCTTGCTTCACTTTTCCTGCTTCCTCCCTTACACACAGGTTTTGCTTCTAGAGAACTCCATTTAGGACAGCTTTTTGTTTTGTTTTGTTTTTTGAGGCAGAGTCTCGCACCGTTACCCAGGTTGGAGTGCAGTGCTGCGATCTCGGCTCACTGCAACTTCTGCCTCCTGAGTAGCTGGGATTACAGTTGCCTGCCACCATGCCCAGCTTATTTTTTGTATTTTTAGTAGAGACAGGGTTTCACCATGCTGGCAGGCTGGTCTCGAACTCCTGACTTCATGATTTGCCTACCTCGGCCTCCCAAGGTGCCGGGATTACAGATGTGAGCCACCGCGCCCATCTGGGGCAGCTTCTAATCACCTGTTTCTCAGACGTCAAGAATAGTATATGGTTTGTTCTTTTTCTTTCCTATCCTTCCCAAAATTTAGGATTGTGAATCTCATAGGGCTGCTAAACAATGGAGGACTAGACATTTTATGTGTCTTCTTGGCAAAGCATTTTTTTTTTTTTTGCTAAAAACACACCAGCCTAGGCTGAGGCATCCACTGAAATGCTTTCTATTTCTACTGACAGTTCCCGGACTTGAGTCCTCAAGCCAGTGCTGAGGCAGGTGGGAAGAGAGAGGGCCCAGGTAATGATAGCTCTGTCAGCAAGACGGAGTGGGAAAGTTTCATTTAGCCCAACAATTATGGTAATTTGAGGAAAGAGCACAGAGTTTAAAGCCTTACAGGCTTGAGTTGGAATCTGCTTCTATCGCTTAACCACTGAGTGGCTTTGGTCAAAGTACTTACTCTCCCTAAAATAACCCAACTGATTTGAGAAGCAAGGTAGGCAGTGCACAGGGCATGAAGCTGTGCTGGCTGGCAGGCGCTTGAAAGCAAGGATTTTTGCCGATTTTGTTTACTGCTGTTCACCTACCACCTTGTCGCCAAGGCAACACTGTAAACACTCCATTATTTGTTGAATGAATGAATGCATTGGCTATTTTCTAACGAGAACTTAAATGTCCATACAAATTGTACGAACTAATTTTTAAAGAAACACTTCTTAAAATCACATTATAACTGCAAGATATTCTTGCTTGTAAGAGATGCCATTGATTTCATGTTTTTAATGACCACATTAAATATAAACATTATTTGAAAATGATCCCAATTTCAAGAAACATTCAGAAGTATGAGACAAGCTGCGGAATTGAGGACGTGAGCTACATTTGCATTCCGAGCACTTTGTTATCCCCATCTGGAGCAAGTGTTTCCCCCAGTGTGTTCACTGCTTAATTCCATGTTTTCTTTTGATACAAGAAACATTCGGTTATCATGCAGTCTGTCAATCATTTTATGGAGTTTGTTTCTATATTTTTGGATTTACCTTCTTACCCCACCATAGATAGGATAATTTTGTTCTAATTTATGGCTTCATTTGCACACTTAACTTTTTAATCTTCCTTAAACTTATGAAGTGAGTTATGGATTAAAACGAATTGCCTGACTGCTCTACCCGAATGTAAGCTCCAGGAAGCAGAGACCTTTGTTTCACTGCTACATCCCCAGATCTACAACATAAAAGGCCTCTCAAGATAGATGATCAATAAATATTTGGAAGAATGAAGTAAAATGTATACAAATAGAATAAAAATTTACTGTGATATGTACTGAACACAAAACACATAGGTGCCCCTTATTCACAGAAGGTATGTTTCAAGACCCCCCAATGGATGTCTGAAACCTTGGACAGTACCCAACTCTATATATACTGGTTTTTCCTATACATACACACCTGTGATAAAGTCCCTGTTTTTTTTTTTTTTTTTTGAGATGAGGTCTCCCTCTGTCACCCAGGCTGTAGTATTATAGCAATATCACAGCTCATTGCAGCCTCAACATCCTGAGTTCAAGTGATCCTCCTGCCTCAGCCTCCTGAGTAGCTGTGACTACAGGTGTGCACCACCACACCCAGTTTATTTTGTATTTTATTTAATTTTTTTTGTAGAGATGGGGTCTTACTAGGTGGCCCAGGCTGGTCTTGAACTCCTGAGCTCAAGTGATCCTTCTGCCTCTGCCTCCCAAAGCATACTAAAGTTTAATTTATAAATTTGGCACAGTAAGAGTGACAACAATAACTAATAAAATAGGATAAATATGACAATATACTGTAATAAAGTTATGTCAATGTGGTCTCTCTCTAAATACTGCAGAATTTTCAGACTGTGGTTGACTGCAGGTAGCTGAACCTGTAGATACGAACCCACAGGTAAGAGGGGTGTACTACACGCCAATCGTGGGACATTTTTTGGAGGAGCTCATTTAGGTAGACAAAGCAGTCCCTCTAAAGAGGTGATGTTTGAGCTGGGACCCAAAGACCAAGAGAGAGACGGGTCCATAAAGACTGGAGGCAGGCCGAGGCCTGCAGGAGGGCTTAGTATATTCAAGGAACCGAAGGGAGGACAGTAAGAGAAATAGAGATGGGTAGAAGGTGGATTTGGAAAAGCAGGCAATGCTGAGATCATTCTAGGTGGTGGTGAAGAATATGTATTTTGCTGCAACAGCAGTGGGAAGCCATTAAAGGTTTGGGCAGAGGTGGAACAGGGGCTACCTCTGGCCTTGGTGATAGAAGCAGACTGCAGAGGTCAAGGGCTCCGTGGTAACCCAAGCCAGACAAGGTGGCCAGGCTGGAAAGCTTGTGGGAGGGAAAGTGAATGGGTGTGGCATGGACTACACTTGGCTTAGGTCCCGACGCCTGGCTCATGCCTCCCACGTTCCTTCCCAGGGAGCAGAGTATGGGCAGGGGGCCGCCCCCACGTCCTCCTGGGTGTGAGGAAGAGGGAGAACCTGATGATGACTGCTGAGCTTTCTGGCTTGAGTCATTGATCAAGTGCTGCAGTAATTTTCTGGGCTGAGAAAATGAGAGAGGAAAGGTTTGGGAGGAAAAAGCAAGAGCTCCATTGGGAGCCTCATATTGGATTTGAGATGCCCTTTAGGATTCCAAATAGAGAAGCTGAGTGAGAGAGTCAGCCTGGTAAGTCTGGAGTCCAGAGGGTCCGTCTGTGCTGTGGATATACATTTGGAGGTCATCAGCCTACAGACAGAATTTAAAGCCAGGGGACTGAACGAGGTCATCTAGAAAGAACAGAGCTAGGAAAAGAGAGTGCGCGATTTGGCTCTGCAGCACACTAGGAGTAAATCTAAACACACAAAGGACGTGGCGAGCCTTCTGTGTCATGCCAGCGTTGTGAGTATGCTGTAGTTCCGTCACTTAGCTAGGAAGTGTTCTTCGGGTAATGTCAATCCCAAATACTGCCTTATCTCTAGCCAAGACCGGGAAGAACAGTTGCTGTAGCTTGCAAAGAGGAATAGCTATGTTCATGAAATTCAGCTAAAAAAGTGTCTTACGATGTCTCCAGCATAAATTAGGCCTTCAGGCAGATGGCCAAGACATTCATCAGGGCAGAGGTTCACTGTTTAAAGGCGAGTCTCTAAACATTCATGGGCTTTCCAAAGTAAAGAGACTTTACTTTAGGTTAGGGCCAGATCTAACAGCACTCCAACAATTGTAAATATGAAGCCGCCCTTTAATCACAGCCTGGGTCTGGCCCCAGGTGCACGGCACAAGGCCTTTCCTCACTCAGTCTTCTCTGCACAATGGGTACTTAGCAACATGGAATGGCTGACTTAAATACATATCTGGGGTCGGGTCTGGTGGCTCACGCTTGTAATCCCAGCATTTTGGGATGCTGAGGCAGGTGGATCACCTGATGAGTTTGAGACCAGCCTGGCCAATGTGGCACAACACTGTCTCTACTAAAAATACAAAAGACAGTTATCTGGGCATGGTGGTAGCAGGTGCCTGTAATCCTAGCTACTCTGGAGGTTGAGGCAGGAAAATCGTTTGAACCTGGGAGGCAGAGGTTGCAGTGAGCCGAGATTGTGCCATTGCACTCTAGCCCGGGCAACAAGAGATAAAATGTCTCAAAACAAAACAAACAAACAAACAAACAAAAAACAAACCCCAAAACCCAAACCAAACAAAAAATACCAAACGTATCTGGGTCCACAAAGCATTAAGTGGGTCATGCATGCCTTTGTACCTCCCGGTATCCACCAGGTTTACAGTGTTCTGATTGCCTGATTTTTTTTTTCATCAAAAGTTAACAAAACCACAGGATATTAAAAAGTAAAAAATACAACTTCTACAGAAATGGTTACCAAATCCCACAGATTGAACTGATCTCCTTGGTATGAGCTGTCTAGATCATTAAATCCTAAAAGAGATGCCAACATTGTAAACTTCAGATCCGGAGACCAGAAATATTTTTATACTGCAGTCTGAGATTCCTCAGGATAGGAGTCACCAATTCTCCCCCAATCCTGCCAGTCATTTTATGCTAATGCTAGCAACAAGCATTCCTTGCAAGTGGGAAGGAGTGCTGTGTCCTGGGGCATGGGTCCAGGTGGCAACCCATCCTCCCTGAGAGGTCTGGTGTACAAGCTGCTCAGCTCAGCTCCTGTCTAGGAAACCTGTGAGACACTGGTGTGTAGACAGATTATCGTTTTGGGTTCAGTATGTAAGTTGGGTCCGTGAATCACCACCCTGGCCACCGTAATAGAGTGGTACCCTAGTCTAATTCCTCTGGGTCTTTGGAGGAGAATGTCCCTTTCCATGCTTCCTGCAGGTTCTATCATGGTTATAAGGCCCTGGGCAAAAGCTCTGCAGTCCTGCTCCAGTGAATAGCACCTCCCTGCCTCTGCCACGTGTGTCATCTCCACCTGAGATGACACTACATGGCCTTTGACTGCTGCTGTCCACCCAGAAGCTGAAATTCGTGGCAACCCCAGAGCTGGGCAACAGGAGGGTGAGGGCACCTGCAGCTCCCGGCCTGGGGTCATCCTCATCCTTGCAGTCCTGGAGGTAGGTGTGCGTTCTTGCTGTCCACACCATTCCAGCCAATGTGTCTCTGCCCTCCTGTAAACTCCCTGCTTTTTTGAGATTCACACCCCTAGCCATATTCCTCTCTCATTGTAGAGTTCCAAATGGAGAAGGTGATCGCTTCAAGTCACTTTGATTTTCACTGGGGACCCTGCCACTTGGCTCAGTCTCCTCTGCATCTCAACTCTGCAGGGAAGGCATTTCGATATCCATCTGGTCAACGTACCCAATGTCCTCTGAGTTATTTGACCCCCTCCATGCCAGTGACCTTGTCTACTCTGCTTCAAGCGCCCACTCTTGTGGCCACACCTTTGCTTTCATCATCCAGAGTTGCTCCACTTCTTAAATTTCAGTTAAAATCTCCAGCTGCGATTTCTGCTCTCTCTCTGTTTCTCCCACTCCCTCGATCCTAAACTGCATTAAACTTGTCGCTCACTCGACTCCCCACTTTCCCTCTCATCGCTCCTCCTGTCTTCCCTTCCTTACTCCTGTAGCCTACACTTCAGGGTCATCACTTAACCCTGCCCTTGTCAAAATCCCCAGCTCACTGCCTGCAAATCCCTAGCCTTAGATTCATCTGACTGACCTATTCCACCCTTCACTGTATTTGTAGACTCCTACTTGGGCTTGGAGAGTTGCTGGAAGCGAATACACAACCACACAGTCTGCTGCCACTACACAGTCGCAGTCTCCATCCTCCCCCATGCTGTCAGCTTCCCAGGTATCCCTCTGGTCTTTCCCATTCCCGGCTCTCAGTATTCCTAGGCTGGAAAGACTGGGAGATGCATTCCTTCTTACTCAGCAGATAACCTTACCTTTTTTCATCTGGAATGTGGAATCCAGCAGGTAGAAAATAAATTTCTTCTTGCTTCTCTCTCTGAAACTACAAAACTCAACAAAACACATCTGACCTAAGTTCTTCCTCACCTTCTCCCTCCCGTCACAAAGGAAAGGTGGGCCTGACCAGGGTGAGTCTGGGGCCATCCATTTGGGGCTCTACCTTTATGTTCCTCTGACCGTTTCGGGAGCCTTGTTCAAATCCACCATTTTCCTCTTTTTTGTCTGATCTTTGCTACTTGACTGGCCTTCCCATCAATGTTTACACAGGCAAAAGTCTCTTCCACCCTAAAAAGAAACCCTCTTGACTCCCAATGTCCTCTAGCTCTGGTTCCCATCCTCTTTCTGGTCTTCCCTCCTCTGTGATCTGCAGTCCCCCATGCAGATCTGAGACCCTGTCATTGCCCTCGTCAGGTGTGCAGCGGTGACCTGCTTACCTGACCCCTCATATCACCACTCGGTTACCTCCTTGAGGCAGGGACTGGGCTTATTTCCCCCAGTTTTTCTGCATTTATTTAGCACATTGCTTGAAACCCAATACATGCACAAATGAATGTGTATTAACTATGCTACAAAATTTATGTCTGGTCATTTATAAATGAAGTCTTCTAAATGTAGGTTTAGATTTCTCAATAAAAAACCCATACTTTTGGATAGAGTCTGTGCACTTAAAATATAAAAAGTGCTGACAATGTCACTATACCTACTCATGTAGTTCTAATCGTTTCTCAATAGATGGGAAGGGCTTCCAAGACCACTTCCACCGAGCCACACTGAGCATCTAATTGGCTGCTTAACTGCAGACACACAGACACGAACCGAATGCAGCAATGGGCCACATAATTAGCCTCCTTGGTGTAAAGTGGAAGTCAAGATTTTTTCAACCCTTTTTGGTTGTCAATTGGGATACAGGACAAGCTGTTCCATTATGGAGTCAAATCTTGTAACAGAAGTTAGCTGCCATAAGGAGGAAATTAGAAGTTCACATTCAAAGGATAAGAGAGTTTTTTTGTTGTTTTTTTTTTTCAGTTTTTTCTGACCAGACCCTGGAGAAGCTTAGTGTGCTACTGAGAGAGAACCACCTTTCACTGTGAATGAAGGGTGCTTGGATGGGTAACAGAGCCTTCAGGAGAGGTAGCCATGAAAGTCAGGACCTGCCAAGGGCTGCTGGGCCCTGACCTTGTTATAAATATTCACAGCCACATGGTTAGAAAATAAAATCACAGGCCAGATGCTGTGGCTCATGCCTGTAATCCCAGCATTCTGGGAGGCTGAGCTGGGTGGATCATCTGAGGTCAGGAGTTCAAGTTGGCCAACATGGTGAAACCCTGTCTCTACGACAAATAGAAAAATTAGCCATGCATGGTGGTGGGTGCCTGTAATCCCAGCTACTCAGGAGGCTGAGGCAGGAGAATCGTTTGAACCCGGGAGGCTGAGGTTGCAGTGAGCTGAGATCACGCCATTGCACTCTAGCCTAGCTAACAGAGTGAGACTCTGTCTCAAAAAAACAAAACAAAAATCATGTTTCTCATATGGATACAGCTTTTCAAATTCTTCCACAAAAAAGGATGTCTAGTTGGAAATTGATACTGTTCCCTAAAATAGCAAGAGATTATTATGTGAAATGTCGAAAGTTGCATTTTTTACTTTCAGTAAGATGAATACTTCCTTCACTTGCCTCATCCTGGACCAGAAAAATCAATGATACCTAAGAGCCAGGTAATTATTTTGTCTCATTCGGAACCAGCCTGGGCTGCCATCTAATCCCTTTGATAAAAGACAACTCCTCGGTCTACAGCTTCAATGATCTCATTATACTTATAATGACATCAAGTAAACTGACCATTGTAGTAGATGAAATATAGTTTTAAAATCTGCCTTACATCCTAAGTCCTCAGAAAATGTACACGTGTGGATCCACGGAAAAGTCAGAGAAGTACATGTGTAGGCACAGTTACCTGTGGGAAGAGCTTCTTCCAAAGGCATGGAGAATCAGCAATTTTGGATTTTGGTCCTCTCAAGGAGCCTGGGTTCCTGTAATTTTCCACTGTTATTGTTCTGTTAGTCTCAGTTTTGAAAAGTGGTTTGGGTTAAATTGGATCATTTGTCTTCCCGGTAGTTTTCCAGCCATGCTTTATTTTCCCAGGGATCTATACAGTGCTAAATGAGACTCCCTCACTCTGTTTAGCTGGAGCTCCAGCCAAGAACTTCACGCCCACACATGAGGTTGTGGTTCAGGGGGAGCAGCAGTCGAATGGAACCTGGTCCCTTTAGGAGTCAAAGTGACTGCTCTGTGCAGTGCTGTCCATATTTAGTGCTTCCTGAAAACCCCAGGACAACATCGGGTAAGTCCAAAATACGACATTGGTGTTTTCAGTCACCTCCCACACCTGGAGAGGAGCTTCCGTAAGAACAGGGACAAACAACCAAGCAGGGTAGGATGATGTCTGGCTAACTCACCTTTCTCCTGTTGGTGTCTTCAACACGTCAGAAGAAAATGAAAAGCATTTTCCTGTATGACCTTTTAATCTGAAAATATGCTCCTTCATGAAAGACTAGCCTCAGAGTCATAAGGCCCTCTTTGAATCCTCCTGATGTCTCATGAAACATGAAGCTTATTCACCCAGCTAAATGTAACTTTAATTCAAGATGGTAGAAGGCCTGACAAGGAAGGATTGCTATTATCAAAGTTGTACTGTATTTAAAAACCAAATTTTCCTGTGCCATTTCAGAATGCTTATTCCCCACCTCAATCTCACAGATTTACTGTTAGTGAAATTCTCACATTTCCTACTAATTTTTTATACTTATAGAGAGAGATGGTTCCCAAATGATATTGCTTAGTTAATATCTCAAGATTCTGCCCACATTTTAAAACACTACCACTGACTCCGCAAACAACAATCTGGAATACAGGTTTACCTCTGGGATCCTGAAAGTCTTTTAACCAACTCTTCCACCTGCTGTCTCCCTGCTTGGTGGTAGATGTTTTTTATTGATGACCCCAGTGCCCTAACTGTGACTGTGGATCCTGAGCAGCTCAGAATCTCCATTCCTTCTTCTGACTCAAGTGCAACTTCAAGACGTGTCGTTTACTGCTTTCCATGGACGTTTATAAGTGTGTTTATAGTAAGTAAAAAAAGAGTGAAGGTCCATTTGCATTTGGACCTTAAGAAATGCAGTGAACCACGATAATGATGGTGACGATCTTAGCAGCTAGCACTGAGTGCTCACCCTGTGGCAGACACTATTCTAAGATCTTACCTGCCCCTGACAACACTGTGAGGGAGATATTTCCCAGCTTACTGGGGAGGAAACTGATGTATGAAGAGGTTAAATCACTTGTCCAGGGTGGACACAAAGCTCGGAGAAAAATCCAGAGAGCTTTGCTTCACAGCTAGTGATCCTAACCATCATTCTATTATACTAAAACCAAACCCTTTCTTCACTTTGAATTAGAGATTATAGTTGATGCCAGCAATACTTCTTTAAACAGGAGACAACTAGCTATCAGATCAAAGAGCACTTTTGACTAAAGACTATTCTTATAAAAAATTCCAAAGATTCTAAAGATTATTATTATTATTTGTTTGTTTGTTTGTTTCGAGACAGAGTTTTGCTCTTGTTACTGAGGCTGGAGTGCAATGGCGCGATCTCGGCTCACCACAACCTCCACCTCCTGGGTTCAGGCAATTCTCCTGCCTCAGCCTCTGAGTAGCTAGGATTATAGGCATGCGCCACCATGCCCAGCTAATGTTTTGTATTTTTAGTAGACACGGGGTTTCACCATGTTGACCAGGATGGTCTCGATCTCTTGACCTCGTGATCCATCTGCCTCGGCCTCCCAAAGTGCTGGGATTATAGGCGTGAGCCACTGCACCCGGCTCTAAGATTATTTTTTAAACAGTACTATACAATAAACATTACGGCGTAGATGTAAAGGCTGAACTGAGTATAACTAAAGACGTATTTAATATTCTGAGCCATGCCAAGAAAATGAGAATGAAAAAATAAGGCCAATTACATTGTGCAGTCACGACTGTGAAGCTTGGTGAAGAGTTTCAACCTGTAAATCCAGCACCACACAGGCCATCTTGCAAAGCTCACGTACCTGCCCACTATCACCAGTGCAGTGGAGATGCCAAGAGAACCCCTTTAGTGGCCTACTGAAGAGGAGGACAAGAACTTTAGGGGCTCCTTTTGTACATGGCAGAGTGTATTATACAAGGTTCTTTAACTTGTCCAGAGGGATCCCTTAGAACTCACTGTTGGTATTCATGTAACTGGCACACATCAAGTTTTGTGAATGACTTCTAAGGGTCTGGGGTACTTGATCTGGTTGTTTTTAGGAGGTGAGGGAGAGTTAAAAGCAGTCATTAAACAAGTTAGTCCACTTAGCCCCTGACCGGTCTCACTGAGCCATTTGTTAGGAATCAGTAACATTGCTTACAACTATCAGGACAAGAGAAGACACCACAGCACAGAAGAGAGTCACCACCATTCTACACACACACACACACACACACACACACACACACACACACACGGAGATAGGAATCTCAGTAAAATTCAAATAGACAGTATTTTATATGTGACAAGGCTGTCTTCAGCATTTGCTTTGCTGTGTGGAAGTAGGAATGTCATTACCTCACCATCCCACACTGCTGTTATTGGTTTAAATTACTGATGCACAGTATTCTAGGTGAAGTAAAATAATCCCACTGAATTAAACCTTTTAGAACACAATACAAGAAAGGACAAAGGATGTGATCATGGCATCCCCAAAATTTCCAGAGTCAACAGTGTGACTGGTTGCAACGGCAATTTAAGAATTATATGTCCTGAATTGTTTTGTCTTTACAATGATATCCATGCTTCATGCCTAAGGCTTTTCACCTAGAAAAGTGATGTGATAATGTAAGTTATAGAATAATGTGAATAAAATTAAACTGCTTTAAAAATTACTAAAGATGGGAAGATGAATTCATTTGTATTACTTGCTATTTCATACATACATGATACAGGAAGCAGTAAGTGCCCATGCTGTGCTTCATTCTGCAAATCCAGGTTCCCCATGACTCAGACTTTGTTTCTGAAAATTAGAGTAGCCTGAAGCAAATTGTCTTGCTCCCATTTCATCTACATGGGTAAGGGGACCAAGGACCAAGGGGACCCAGTGCAAGGAGGCACCTTTGTCCTACACCTTGCCCTGGGAAGATGCCGCAGCATCAGAAGGCGTATTTGTTGGTGGAGTTCAATCAAGGTGGTGGCACAAATATTAAAGGAAAAATATTATTAGAGTTACAGGAAACAGTCACAAAACACCCTTAGAAGGTCAGGTGGTTTACATAGCTTCAGATGAGAGAATAGGACAAAGGCAGTCAGTTCTTACCCTAAGGCATTAGAACATAGAGTAAATACTAGGAATTGTAAAGAGGCTTCCCCAGAGAAGTCGGTTTACCCCCACCTCCATTAGAAAACCTTTGATCTTCCTTAAGGGCAAAACTGCCTTCTATTGGGGAAGTGGGGATCAGTAGATGTTAATTACCCTCTAATAGTGTTTATTCAAAGACCCTTACCCTTTGATCTATACAAAATAAAAGTCCACAAGGCCAGCAAGTCAGGCCAGCAGCCATTAACTCCTTTGGGTGAATGGCCTGGACACCCCAGTCCGCTCTTTCACTGAAAATCTGTGTCTCAGTGAATTTATTCATCCGTCAAAGTCTGCCTGTTGAACTCCAACAGTGGAGTACATGAATTCATCCAAGAAACATTTATGGATGAAGGAAGGTTATAGGATCATGGAGGTGGATCCCTCAGGAATGGTTCAGCACCGTGGTGTAGAGTGAGTTCTCACTCAGTTCATGTGAGATCTGGTTGTTTAAAAGTCTGGGACCTTACCCTCTTCACTCTTTTGCTCTCACCATCTGGTTTGCCTACTCCGCCTTCACCTTCTGCATGACTGGAAGCTTCCTGAGGCCTCCCCAGAAGCCAAACAGATGCCAGCACTACGCTTCCTGTACAGCTTACAGCACTGTGAGTCAATTAAACCTCTTCTCTTTATAAATTGCCCAGTCTCAGGTATTTCTTTACAGCAATGCAAAAACTAATATACAAGTTGAAATTGAAATTATTATTTTAAAGCATCATGTAGGAAAAGTTTAATATAAATGTGTTAAGAGATAAACTGTTTTCTAATAAAACTATGTAATATATGTTTATTATTTAAAAGTAATCTGTATCAAGGAGAAGAAGAAAAAAATAAAGGTCTATTTTCTTTCTTTGTCTTTGATGGCACATCCTTGTGTGTCTTATTAGACTGATATTAGACTCATAAACTGCCTCACTCCCACTATAAAAGAGATAAAACTATAAACTTCCTGGAAATAAATCAAACAAGTAGTTCCTAAATAAAGAAAACCATAGCATTTTATTAAGATTCATAAATTAAGACCTGAATAAATGGAGGGGCAAACTATGTTCCTTGATGAGAAGACATAATGTCATAAATATGTCAGAGTTCTTTCTGAACCCATTTGTAAATTTGATGGTATTCCAGTCAGAATTCTAGTGACTTGCATTTTTATTTGGACCTGGGCAAAATGAGTTTTAACCCCATATAGGAGAAAAAAAAACAAGAAAAAGGTGACAGAAGAGACCAGCGAGGGGTGCCTGCCTTAGCAGATATTAAACTAACTGTGGAGAAGGCAGCTCCCAGAAGATGCAATGCTCATGGGCCACAGACACAGGAAAAGATGCTCTGCCTCCGATGAAGTCAGAGAAGGAAAAACTGAAACAAGACTGCCATCGGATTTTAAAAATTAAAATATAGCCCTGAAATCTCCTTTGACGTGATAAGAATAAAAAAGAAAAAACAAACTAACTGGTAAAATCTAGCACTAGCAAAGACAAGGAGTACTGGGAAATGTCAGATAGTATTGTTTGGTGTGGAAACTTCCATAATTGTGTGGAAAAGGAATATATCAAGAGGTATTAAAAGTGTGCTAACTCCTTGATCCAGTAATCCCCCTTCAGAAAACCATCTAAACAAAAGTCCCAGTACACAATGACATGCACAAATGGACATTCATGAAAGTGTTGTCATGACACACAGCTAATAATAATTCATGTGTCTACCAATATGAGAAAGGTTAAATAATTAGGGTCCATACAGATGGCTCAAGGTTACCGCCAAACGTGAATGAAAGTCAATATACTGAAGTAGAAAGAGGACCAAGAAACAGGCCGGGTGTGGTGGCTCATGCCTGTAATCCCAGCACTTTGGTAGGCCAAGGTGGGTAGATCATCTGAGGTCAGGAGTTCAAGACTAGCCTGACCCACATGGTGAAACCCTATCTCTACTAAAAATACAAAAATTACCCCGGCATGGTGGTGCTTTCCTGTAATCCTACCTACTTGGGAGGCTGAGGCAGGAGAATTACTTGAATCTGGGAGGCAGAGGTTGCAGTGTGCCAAGATAGTACCATTGCACTCCAGCCTGGACAACAGAGTCAGACTCTGTCTCAAAAAAAAGAAAAAAAAGAAAGAGGTCCAAGAAGTGGTGTTAAGGAGAAGTTGCAAGTCAAGCAATATAGAATATTATCATTCTGTTAAAAATATAAAAAAAGACTAAAAAATGTGTGAGTTTATCTCTATGAGCAGAGACAGTTGGGGACTGACACACACCAAGCTGTTGATCCTGGTTATTTTAGAAGTGGGATTAAGAGGGGCAGGAATGGGACAATTATTAACTTGCTACACTTCCGTATAATTTTACTTACGATAAAGAGCAGAGCAGATGCTACTTTTATTAACTTAAAATGAAAAAAATAAAAGCACCTTTATCAAGGCAGGCAAAATAAATGAAATGCCTATTAAAAAAATAAAAGCACCTTTATCAAGGCAGGATGCAAAGTCGAGGAAGCACCTGGCAAAGCAAAGGCTGACAGGTCGCTGGCATGCTTTGTGTAACCGCCTGTGATGGTTTCTCTAAGCAGAAGCCTCCCTGTTCATCTCACTTGAAAAACACCGTGAATTCCAACAGTTTGAAACACAATGCTACACGCTAGGAGTTTTGTGGTAGTTAAAAGACAGCCGTGAGGCTCCAAAGCCCACATCTTTGGCCGTGAGAAAAGAGAAATCTTCTCCCTGTTTGACTCACTTTCCTGTTGCAGCTGGTTTAAGCCCTTCATGACCTACTTCCCTGTTTTGGACTTCAGCTCCTAAATCACGATTGGTTTACAAATAGGTGAAAAAATTCCAACGGCCTGATGAGAGCATGAAGGCATTGCGTCCAGTCTGCTGGGTCCAAGAAGGCTTCTCGGAGCCCTAAAAACTTACCACGACTATCAGTGCTGCCCTCATTAGAACTCTAAATTATCAAGCCCAAACTTCAAATTTCCTGGCTGTGCTATGTCTTCACCCTGCTGAAATGCTAGCAGAATCTTCCTCTTGTCTTCTGCCCATCCTCTGAGAACAAGGTCAATTAGAAACCTCCTTAACCTGCCTAGGCCACATGATTGCTCCTGTCCCAGGAATTATCACTGCCATCCATGTATTTATTCAAAGAGCTACTTCATGTATTCAAATATACTTAATGATTGTGGTGTATCTGCCTGGGACCATCTCTTGGTGGATAAATGTGCATGACATGGTGGCCAAACGGACTTTTTACTTTTTATGGCCATCACATCATGTACATTGGCCATTAAGGGCAAATAACACAAAACACGCTAAGTATACTTGAACATTACTGACTAATTGCCATAAGGGTTAGGCACTGTCATATGACAAGAAGGAGGATGAACTCAGGAGCTGAAGATGGAAAAAGTGGTGGAGAAAGCAGTAGAAAGGCAGAGAGAAATATACAGAGACGGACTGTCACTGAAACAAAAGCTAAGACAGAAACACAAGAGAATAGCTACGCAAATCATACAGGTTAATAATGCTAACTGACCAAAATGAGTGGAAAGGGAACTTTAGAACAAAAGGTATGTGGAATGTTCCCTGAGCAGCTGTGCAAAAAGGAAAAAAAAAGGTGATTTGCGTGTCTTAGTGTCACTTGGATTCTTTGGACATAACTACATCTAAACTCGTTTGGGTCAGGCGTGATGACCCACGCCTGTAATCCCAGCACTTTGGGAGGCTGAGGTGGGCAGATCACCTGAGGTTAGGAGTTTGAGACCAGCCCGGCCAATCCGTACTAAAAACACAAAATTAGCTGGGCGTGGTGGTGTGCGCCTGTACTCCCAGCTACTCAGGAGGCTGAGGCAGGAGAAGCTCTTGAACCTGGGAGGTAGAGGTTGCAATGAGCCAAGATTGTACCACTGCACTCCAGCCTCGGCAACGGACAGCAACCACAGCTCCTTTAGCATATATACCATAGTGTTTATATAAGAATGTAAGAATGGTTCCAACCTCACTGTTAGAATTCTTTCACAAAGTGTCACTTTTGAACTTCCCTGTGGCTTAAATGCATTTTAAAAAGCAAATTTAATATTCTTGCATCACATTTAGGTCCGTTTCAATTATCCTAAATTCATGTTGTGCTTCTAGAATGGTGGTGATACATTAAAACAAAACAGCAAGAATAGCTAAGCTCCATTTCTAAGCTGTGTCTATCTGGAAAATTTCTAAAGTATTCAGCGTTTGGCTTGGTAACCTCTCTTTAACACTAAGGAATAAACCACAGTAAATATTTCTTTCTGTTTTACTGAGAGTAAAAGGGAATCTCCTAAGGTTATTTGTTAACTTTCAAGATGGCAAAGTGCAGATTTTTTAAATTGTACTTTAAAACAATGAGAATTTTGGACTTTGAGCAGTACACATTTTCTCTCTCTGTCTCTCCCTCCCTCCCTCATTCTTTCTTTTTTGGAGACAGGATCTCTCTCTGTTGCCTGGCTGGAGTACAGTGGAGCGATCTCAGCTCACTGCAACCTCCGTTTCCCAGGATCGAGTGATTCTCCAGCCTCAGTCTCCCCAGTAGTTGGGATTATAGCTGTATGTCACCATGCCTGGCTAAGTTTTGCATTTTTAGTAGAGATGGGGTTTCACCATGTTGTCCAGACTGGTTTCGAACTCCTGGGCTCAAGTGATCTACCCGCCTCGGCCTCCCAAAGTGCTGGGATTACAGGTGTGAGTCACTTGTTCCCAGCTCATGTTTTCATTTTGCGTAAATTAACAGCTCTGACAATACAGTTTAGTCTGCTTTAAAGTAAGCTGTATGATATTTTTCAATTCCCCAATATAGAATATGATTTTTCTTCACAAGTTAAAATGCATTAAGATTCCTGCTCTGCCTCCCTCCCCATATCATTCTAAAAGTACAGAACAAAAATGTTTCTCCATAATTACTTACTTCCATATGAATATAAAAGTACACTAAACAGATAAAATATGACATTAACTACTATGTCACCTAATTTTAAACCCCTCAAACACACTTGGAACTTAAGACTAGTCCCATATGACTGTGTTCTTGGCTGATGCAAAAAATGAAGAATTCAAAGAGAAAAACACAGATCAGGGAAAAACAGGAAGTCCTAACTTTCAAAAACACTCAATCCACCTTCTACGCAAACCACAAAAAGATTAGACAAACTAAGTATTTGTTGACATTGGCTGTAAATTTTGAAAAGGGAGAGAACATAAAAATATATCTGGAGTGAGACTCAAATCACTTATTCACTTGTTCTTTTTCTTTCTTTTTTGTAAAATATATTTTAAAGAAACTGCTAAGTAGAAATATAAAATTATTTTTTCATTCATCCCTGAGTCTGTCACCCAGGCTGGAGTGTAATGGCACAATTTCAGCTCACTGCAACCTTCGCTTCTTGAGTTTGAGCGATTCTCCTGTCCCAGCCTCCCTGAGTAGGTGGGACTTACAGGTGAGCATCATCACTCCCAGTTAATTTTTTGTATTTTCAGTAGAGATGGGGTTTTGCCATGTTGGCCAGGCTGGTCTTGAAATCCTGACCTCACATTGGCCTCCCAAAGTGCTGGGATTAGAGGCATGAGCCACCATGCCCAGCCAAGCCAAGATTCAACACTTTTCATGCATTCTCTGTGTTTATTAGGGCCTGTGCTGGGCATTTCATTTTCCCATGAGTTATCATACTTCATTAATCCTCCTGAAAAACCTAGCAAAGGTAGGGATTCTTAGCTCTTGTGAAGGACAAGATGATTGAGGATCATAGGAAAAAAAAAATTACCCAATGCCATAAAGCTATTAGTGACAAAATTGGGACTCTGGCCTCTAAATCCAGCCAAGTAAGCTGGAAAGAATGTGGACCATCAGGCTAATATCTGAGTTTCTCCCTACTAGCTGTATTATCTTCAGCCCCTGCAGTTGCCTGGAGAGGGGTGTAAAGAACCTTAACTCTGGGGTGGGTGGATGAGCTCAGTCAACAGGCAGCCATGCTGACCCAGACTGCCTGAGATTTCATGACTCGCCATTCAGCAGGGAGGTGAGGAACAACAAAATAAGGAACTGTGGTAGCTGCTTGGTGATTTCCAAAACAAAAAGTACAAAGATCTAGACTCAGTGAAGTAAGCTTCAAAAGCACCTTCTATACCAAGTCTGTCTGCTGCGTACCCAAGCTCCTACGGCTGTAATAAGCCTTTTCTTAGCTTCATTTTCTTTTTATAAAAAATGATTCCCTTGCTGTTAAAAAAAAAAAGCATAAAAAATTGGTTTTGAATAAATTAGCCACTCCAAAGTCAGCTTTTGACTTTTGCTTAGTCAAAAGCTAAGCAAAATCAAGCCCACTTATTACTCAATATTTATCCTCATTAAATTTGACAGCTTTGGAAGGAAAGAACCCAGTGTGTGCAAAGAATGCCAGCTTTGCATTTTCAAAAGCAGCTTCCAGTGATAGCTCGTGAAGTTGAAAGTCTACCCCAGCCTCCACCTGGGGAGCTGTCCCAACTTTCACCTTATCCTCCAGCAAACCTCTGCCACGCAGGTGCTACAGTGGAAGGGGCCCATCCAGCAATTGCTTGGCCAAGAAGGATTTGTTCAGTGCCTGTTATGTGCCTGGTATTGCGCTAGGCAAGAACCATGGACCATAGACAAGAGGTTTCAAAGCTGGTCTCCGCCTTCAAGGAGGTCATGATGAGAATATGGAACAACACAGGACAAAAATGGTGGTGCCAATTTGATCAGCAAGAGATGATGGCGAGGATCCTAGATCCCTTGGGAAGAGGGTGGAGGGCTCTGGAAGTGGGTACAGGGAGTGCCCGGGCTCAGCCTGCTCTGGGCTTAGAGAGGAACAGAGGCTGGCTCAAGGAAGGGTGCATGGAGTGGAAAGAAAATAGGTCAGGTGTCTAGAGTAGAGTCCCATTATACTGGGCAGGGGAATTGAGATTGGGTCTGATTGTGATAGGAGAGACGGCAAGCTTGTGAGTGGAGGGCTTATGAAGACAGATCTGGGAAGAACGTGCAGAGTGGACTAGAGTGGCAAAAACCAGTCAGGAAACCAACTTTGACAGAGTGCCAGGGAAGAGGTGCTTGGTCTGAGACTCAGACTGATGATGGGGACAGGAGGGTGAAAGCCAACATTTATCTGGATGTGAGAACTAAGATCCGTTTCTCGTCTGCCGCCAGTGGCCTTCCTCCCCAGGCGAATCTCCTTCACAGCGGGAAACGTGCCTCCTTCCCCACTCTATTTAGGCTGTCAATGAGCATTGATGAAAGGAAAGAATGATTTTGGGGTTTCTAGCTGAAGAGGCAGCTGAGTGCTGGTGAACACAGCTAAAAACACTATCCAGGACTGACTACTCATCCTTGAAGTTACGTGAAATAAAAATAAAACAGGGCTGGGCATGGTGGCTCATGCCTTGTAATCCCAGCACTTTGGGAGGCTGAGGCAGGTGGATCAACTGAGGTCAGGAGTTTGAGATCCGCCTGGCCAACATGGTGCAACCCCATCTCTACTGAAAATACAAAAAATTAGCTGGGTGCAGTGGTGGACACCTATAATCCCAGCTACCCAGGAGGCTGAGGCAGGAGAACTGCTTGAACCTGGGAGTTGGAGGTTGTAGTGAGCCAAGACTGTGCCACTATACTCCAGCCTGGGCAACAAGAGAGAAATTCCGTTTCAAAATACATGCATACATACATACATACATATGACAACACTTAGCTACAACAAAGCCTAAAATAAAAGAGAGGTGGACACTTTCATCAAACTTTAAGGAGGAAGAGATGAGTCAGCAGAGTCAGGCTGCCTTGGACTTGGTCTGCCTTGACCCTGACATCTAAGGGTTCTGGGGCTGGAAAGAGGCCCACAGGGACATGCTGGGCTGCTGAAGAACCAGCGAGTACTCACTTCTGCCACTCAGTCATGGCCAAAGACCTAACCCCTAAATGTTCCTCACCCATGGTGGGTTTGTCCAGTAGCTCTTGGGTATTGCCCCAATTCCCAGGGGCTGCGCCCATGATAAAGTGGCAGTGTGGTGAGGACTACAGGGGATCAGAGGCAGTGAGACCACTAGACATGCAGTGGCCAGTTCTCTGGTGGAGCAGCAAGGTAAGTGGGAAGAGGCTGAGTAACTGGAGATGCACTAGGGTGAGGAGGCAGAATAAATAGGCAAAGGGCAAGCAGCCAGGCCGGGAGACTCACAGGAATGCTGGCTGCAAATCTCAATGGTGCTGTTCTTGCCTTCACCGCTGCAGATCCTCTTGCCCTGGAGAAACCCAGTCCCAAGTGAGTTTGTCCTGGAAGTTTGCAAGTGACACCTAGTGGCCCAGCCAGTTGTGTGACCTTGAGAGGGCAGCAAGCGAGGGCCTGGCAGAAGCATTTCCCTGCCCCGTTCGCTCTCTTGTGGGGCAGTAAATCCTCTCCCTCTTCATTTGCTATCACTGCATTTCTGTGTGGCTGACTGTTGAACAATGAATGGGGCGACCGCCCACTGGGAGAAAAATGTTTTTCCCTAAGTAGAAGAAGTAATGCTATCCACGGATCCGTTCTGGCCTGCAAAACAAATGTGTTTGCTAAGCCAACACTTATCTGATGGCGAACTTCTGTTGGGATAAACAGAAATATCACTAAGATCTCTTCACACTGGTGAGAACCAAACTTTGTAGGATGTAGACAGAGTCAATGCAACTAACTGCATGGCTTTATTCTCCAGTAAGTCCTAGCAGCTTTGGGCGGTAAGGCATTGTTGGGAAGTGTCCTAGGAAAGCCAGCCTATTCTAGAGCAGCAGAGCCTATTTTCAAAGGACATTTATTTTAGCCACAGAGGAGACCTGGAAAAAGCTGAATTTCTCATGCTGGAACTATACCCTGCAGCTTCCTGTGTGCCCAGCACTGACAGTGACTCCATGAAGTAGCTACAGTGGGGACCACAGAAAGGAGGCAGGTGAAGGGCAGAGAGGGGCCTTGGTCATGAATGTGAGTGAAAGACAGCTTGGGGAGCACAGGGAGCCCATGTAAGAGGCTTTGGGGGATGTTCCATTGAATGACTCTTCGCTCCCTCTCCTTTCTTCTTTCTCATCCTAATTATCTAATAGTTCCGCCACTTTTGCTTACTGTTGGATCACAGTCTTAAGATAAATGTTCCCAGGTTTACTAACTGCTCTAATTTGGAAATGTGCTGTGGTGAAAAGCTGACTCCCAAAGGCAGATCACTTCTTCCAGTACAGTTCAATTATTTTTCCCACAGAGGTGACAAGTTTCAGAAGCAGATGAGAGAGTTTGCTGCAGGTCATATAAGAAGCTTGTTCCCGAACAGATAGGGCCTTGAGATGGGTAGAGCATGTGTGGAACTGACTAGTTGCTTTGTTTCCTGGAATGATGTCAGGATTGCACTGAGCGCTGCACTGCCCTTCAAAGAAACATACATGGCATTTTCCCCTGCACAAGGTGAGGCAATGAAAACAGAATTCCGTGTGTGCTTTGGGAGGCATGCTCTTGTGTTTTCCTTTGCTCTACTGTGTATGTTCCGAGGTAATGGAAGTAGGAGGTGGTATACAGAAACAGTGTGTGCCTGACACTACTTGTCTGAGTGACAGAAAAATGCCTGGATGCAAGTCTGGTCCAACGTACATCCGCCCACAGCATCTCACTCATCACACATCACTGCAGGCAGCTGCTCTTTTCGGAAGCTGATCCTTCACGTGTGTGCACAGAAACATTTTCCATTTTCTTGGTGGCATGCTAATGGCAAAGTAAAACGCAGTTGCTGACTTGGAGCCATTACCACCAGCCATGAAAAGGCAGTCAGCAAAAAGAGGGTGGAAAAAATTTGTCTTCAACAATGGTGGTAAAATCCAGTTGTGACCTACTAAACACTGGTTTTATGATTTGAAGAGTGAGCACATTTTCTGCATTTGGAAAAACATAGATGCAGCTTTTATTCTGAACTAGAGAGATCTCTATAATAATAGGGTGTGGTTTAAACTCATCTTAAGTTAAAATAATCCCCAAATCATGTGCAATTGATTGATAGGATGTAAAAAACCAAGAAGAAAAAATTCTGGATTCCTTCAGCAAACCTTCACCCTTTTTCAAATGAGAGCTACATAAAGGATGCTACAAAAGCAGATTAAAAGCCGGGCGCAGTGGCTCACACCTGTAATTCCAGCACTGTGGGAGGCTGAGGCAGGTGGATCACTTGAGGCCAGGAGTTTGAGACCGCCCTGGCCAACATGGTGAAACCCCATTTTTAATCTCTACTAAAAATACAAAATAATTAACCAGCATGGTGGCACATGCCTGTAATCCTAGCTACTTGGGAGGCTGAGACATAAGGATCAGTTAAACCTGGGAGGAGGAGGTTGCAGTGAGTCAATAATGTACTGCTGCACTCCATCCGGGGTGACAGAGTGAGAGCATGTCTCAAAAAAAAAAAAATAAGTTTTATG
>NW_016107350.1:9316004-9319777 GCF_001604975.1 Cebus imitator | reverse complement strand
AAAAAAAAAAAAAAAAAAGCAGATTATAGCCCAACATATATAAAGGCAAATATCCTAAGATGAGCCCTGAGGCCATGAGACTGATTAATTTTTCCTTTTGCAATGTGACACCTTATTGGTGTCCTGTTCTTTGGAGCCTTTTACAGTTAAAATTATTTTGAACATATTTTCCTTCCAGATTATCAGAGTAGATCTTAGCTGAAAAAATTCGTTTTGATATTTTTACAAAGAAATTTGTATCTGTGCCTTTTGGGTACAGGCATATTCATACCTCGTTTTACTGAGCTTTGCTTTCTTGTGCATTGCAGATTGTGTTTTGTTTTTGTTTTTACACATTGAAGGTAGGCGGCAACCCTGTGTCAAGCAAGTCTATTGGCACCATTTTTCCAAAAGTACATGCTCAACTCTGTGTCTCTCGTGTCACATTTTGGTAACTCTCGCGATATTTCAAACTCTTTCATTATTATTATATCTGGTATGGTGAAGTGTCATAGGCTATCTTTAATGTGACTATTTAATTGTTTTAGGACACCACCAATTGCACTGTATGAGATGGCAAACTTAATAAATGTGTGTGTCCTAACTGCTGTACCCACTGGCCTTTCCCTTCTCCCTCACCTCCAGGCCTCCCTGTTCTCTGAAACAAAACAATATTGAAATTGGGCCCATTCATAACCCTACAATGGCCTCTAAGTGTTCAAGTAAAAGGAACAGTCACACCTCTCTCATGGTAAATAAAAAGCCCTGCTTAGTGAGGACGGTAAGCTGGATTAGGCAGAGAAAGCTAGGCTTTCTCTGTCAGTTAGCCAGGTTGTGCATGCAGAGGGAAAGTTCTTAAAGGAAATTTAAAAATGTTACCGCAGTGGACACAAGAGTAATAAGAAAGTGCAACAGCCTCATTGCTGATACGGAGAAAGTTTGAGTGGTCTGGATAGAAGATCAAACCACCTACAACATTCCCTTAAGCGAAAGCCGAATCCAGAGCCAGGCCCTAACTCTTTAATTCCATGAATGCCAGAAGAAGTAAAACAGTTGCAGAAGAAAAGCTAGAAGCTAACAGAGGTTGGTTCACGGGGTTTGAGGAAAGAATCTATCTCCAAAATATAAAAATGCAAGGTAAAGCAGCAAGTGCTTACGTAGAAGCTGCAGCAACTTATCCAGAAGATCTAGCTAAGATCACTGATGAAGGCGGCTATACTATACAACAGATTTTCAAGGTAGACAAAACAGCCTTCTATTGGAAGAAGGTGCCATCTAGGACTTTCACAGCTAGAGAAGAGAAGTCAATGTCTGGCTCCAAAGTTTCAAAGGACAGGCTGATTCTCTTGTTATGGGCTAATGTAGCTGGTGACCTTAAGCTGACGCCAATGCTCATTTACCATTCAGAAAGTCCTCAGGCCCTTAAGAATTATGCTGAGTCTACTCTGCCTGTGTTACAACAAAGCCTGCATGACAGTACATCTGTTTACAGCATGGCTTACTGAAAATATTTTAAGCCTACTGCTGAGACCTACTGCTCAGAAAAAAGGATTTCTTTCAAATATTACTGCTCATTGACAATGCACCTGGTCGCCCAAGAGCTCTGATGGAGATGTACAAGGAGATTTATGTTGTTTTCATGTTGCTAACATAGCATCTGTCTGCAGTCCATGGATCATGGAGTAATTTCAACTTTCAAGTCTTATTGTTCAAGAAATACATTTCATAAGGCTATAGCTGCCATTGACAGTGCTTCCTCTGATGGATCTCTGCAAAAGGTAGTGAAAACCTTCTGGAAAGAATTCACCATTCTAGATGCCATTAAAAACATTCCTGATTCATCGGATGAGGTAAAACTATCCACATTAACAGGAGTTTGGAAGAAGCTCAACCCTCATGGGTTTCAGCCCTCATGGATGACTTTGAGGGGTTCAAGACTTCAGTGGGGAAGGTGACTGCAGATGTGGCAGAAATAGCAAGAGAACTGGAGTTAGAAGTGGAGCCTGAAGATGGGACTGAAGTGCTGAAATCTCATGCTCAAACTTCAATAGCTGAGGAGCTGCTTCTTATGGATGAGCAAAGAAAGTGTTTCAGATGGAATCTACATCTGGTGAAGATGCTGTGAACACTGTTGAAATGACAACAAATGATTTAGAATATTACATAAGCCTGGTGGATAAAGCAAAAGCAGGTTTTGAGAGGATTGATTTCAGTTTTGAAAAAAGTTCTACTGTGGGCAAAATGCTATCAGACAGCATCTCATGCTACAGAAAAATCTTTCATGAAAGGAAGAGTCAACTGATGTGGCAAACTTCATTCCTGTCTTATTTGAAGAAATTGCTGCAACCAGCCCAACCTTTGGAACCACCACCTTGATCAGTCAGCAGCCATCAATACCAAGGCAACATCCTGTTCCCACAAAAAGATTACAACTCTTTGAAGGATCAGATGATCGTTAGCATTTTGTAGCAATGAAGTATCTTTTAATTAAGGTATACACACTGTTTTTAAAGTCTTAATATATTGCACACTTAATTGACTATAGTATAGCACAAAGGTAACTTATTTATTTATTTATTTTTTTGAGACAGGGTCTTGCTTCTTTGCCCAGGTTGGAATGCAGTGATGTGAACATGGCTCACTGCAGCCTTGGCCTCCTGGGCTCAAGTGATCCTTCCACCTCAGCCTTGGGTAGCTGGGACCACAGGCATGCTACCACCACACCTGGCTAGTTATTTTATTTTTTGTAAAGATGAGGTCTTGCCATGATGCCCAGGCTGCTCTCAAACTCCTGGGCTCAAGCGATCCTCCCCACTCAGCCTCCCAAAGTGCTAGGATTATAGGCGCGAGCCATCACACCTACCCAAACATAACTTTTATATGTATTGGAACACCAAAAAATGTGTGTGACTTGCTTTAATGCAGTATTTGCTTCATTCTGGTGGTCTGGAACCGAAGCTGCAATCGCTCCAAGAGATGCCTATATAATTTGATGTACATATCTTGAAAGATTTAACAGAATTACTGGACTAAAATGTTTCTTACCTGATTGTTTTAGTTGTCTCTTATCTTTATATAGAACTCTATTAGATGACTTATTGATGTTTAAGTCCTTAAATTCCCTATGACCTCCCTAAAAACAAATCCCACTGTTTCAAATCCTTTCCCAGTGACTGATGGTTACCAACACTCATTCTAAAACAGTCTAGGTTTGGAAATTGACAAGTTAATGCTATGTTACTGAAAGTACACTCTAAGGAACACTATTGCTTTCAGATGTTAATAGGTGCCATGTATTTAAAAAAATTCTTTATATTGAAATAACTTTAGAAAACAAAGTTAAACTCTCTCTCTCTCTTTTTTTTTTTTTTGCTATAGAAGTTCTCACTTTGTCAATGTATGCTAAAAATCTCCAAAGGGACCATGGAATTAGAGAATATCCCAAATGTTTTTGCCTACAGAACCTTGCTTTTGAAGTTCATGTTACAAAGTCCTCCATGGGACATTTAGGGAAATGCTGCCATGACCTCACCTCTACTGTGACATGAAGTGGAATGTGGGTAAGTGGATCCAATAGGAAAACAAGAAAACAGAACGTCTGTGTCAGTTCTTGAAACCTCAGGTCTTGGCTTTCACCTCTCTTCTCATTCGACATATTCCCTAAGACATGAGTGTGTCATGAAAACAATTTAGAACATTACAACCAACAGTTTTTATAAAGAGAATAGAAAAATGCCCTAATGCATACAGTGGGGATAGGTCTGTAGTAGGGGTGTGTGTGCACTCGCCTGTCT
>NW_016107350.1:9262904-9314311 GCF_001604975.1 Cebus imitator | reverse complement strand
TTTCACCATGTTGACCAGGATGGTCTCGATCTCTTGACCTCGGGATCCACCCGCCTCGGCCTCCCAAAGTGCTGGGATTACAGGCGTGAGCCACCGCACCCGGCCTACCAATATTCCCTTTCTTAATGGGTCTCCTCACCAAGGCTTGGCATTATCTCTGAGGCCTCCCTCCCCCCATTCCTATGTTTTCAATCAATTGCCTTGTCCAGTTGATTCTGCCTCCTAAATATCGATTATATCTATCTATCACTTCCCAGCCCCACTGCCTAGTGCAGACCAGTATTAACTTCTCATGGAGTTTGTTGAATCCCTTCTACTATTTGATCTCTCTTGACCTTGTTTTTGTCACCTCCAGTCCATTTTGCTTCACAGCTGGAGGGATCTTCTGAAGATGTGGCTCTGACCCTATCTCCTCCACAGCTACCCATTATCCTTTGGCCAAATCTCAGTCTCCTTAGTTTTACCTTTGAGACCCTCCACAGTCTGGTCCCTCACTTCCTCTTCTTCCCCATTCTAGATTCCGGACTCAGTGCATCTCCTTGAGAGCTGTAGATTCTTCCCTCCCCCCAGCCATCCCATTCTCCCTCCCACCTGCCTCTTCCTGGCTGCTCCTACTTACCTCTCATCTAAATGTCACCTCCTCTGAAGCCCTTCTCTGATTCCTGGGCTGGGTTAGCTCCCCACCCCCATTCCTTCTCCCATATCTCTCCATCATGATCCAATCATAGCTTACTGAATTATTTGGCACAGAGTAGGTGCTCAAGAAAGACTAGTTAAATGGGAATGTGACTCTCACCCATCTTCAGGCAGGGATGTTAAATTAACCAACTTGTTGGCTCTGGAACCAACTTGCAGAGTGCTGTCTGATAAATACTGTAATCCCCTAGATTGGCATCTTCCATATCGTGAATTTCAATCTATGCTGGATCATGAAATCAATTTGATAGGTCCCATCCAGCATGTAAATATCTTTTAGTTGTTTGAATGCTGCTGTGTGTATACTGAGCTGCAATAAAAATCTATTACTGTGTCAGGTGGTGGAAAAGTTTGAAAGTACTGCCTGCAAATCTTTTTCCTTAGATATGGGCTGAAGGCCATGGACTTCTCTAAAGGCCTTTAGTCTCTATCTGTTTTTTATTTTATTTTTATTTGTTTATTTTTGGAGACGGAGTCTTGCTCTGTCACCGAGGCTGGAGTGCAGTGGTGCAATCTCAGCTCACTACAACCTCCGCCTCCTGGGTTCAAGTGATTCTCCTGCCTCGGCCTCCTGATTACCTAGGATTATAGGCATGCACCATCATGCCCAACTAATTTTTGTGTGTTTGGTAGAGATGAGGTTTCACCATTTTGGCCAGCCTGGTCTTAAACTGCTGACCTCAAGTGATCCACCTGCCTCAGCCTCCCAAAGTGCTGGCATTACAGGAATAAGCCACTGTGCCCATCTGCTGTCTCCTTTTTAATATTTATTCTTTTCTTTGGCCTTACATTTTTATATTTTACACTTCTTCTTCTATACTCCCTTGATCTTAGTGAAATCAAGCTTTTGGTTTACTCCATGATCATGGCGATGTGCAGACCTAGCCCCTCTCCAGCCAAGTGCTCTTTCCTGAGCTCACATGGCGTCTCTCACTCTGTTGTCTAAAACCAACCACAACAGCAACCATAACTATCATGCATTGTTGGCAAGGAATGCGGGAAGAGCTTTATCGTTTGGTTCTATGATAATCTTACAAAGCAGATTCTATTAGTCCCCCCACACCCAACCCCACTTTTTTTTGAGACAGTTTCGCTCTTTTTGCCCAGGCTGGAGTGCGATGGCACAGTATTGGCTTACAGCAACATCCGCCTCCTGGGTTCAAGCATTTCTCCTGCCTCAGCCTCCCAAGTAGCTGGGATTACAGGTGACCCCCACCATGCCTGGCTAATTTTTGTATTTTTAGTAGGGATGGGGTTTCACCATGTTGGCCAGGCTGGTCTCAAATTTCTGACGTCAGGTAATCTGCCCACTTCAGCCTTCCAAAGTGCTGGGATTATAGATGTGAGCCACCACGCCTGGCCAGTTCCCCTTTTCTACAGAGATGAAGGAATGGAGGCACAGAGAATTTCATTATTCACCCCCAGGTCACACAGTGAGTACTCATCTGAATCCCGGTCTGCAATGTATGTCCCCAGCTCTGCACCTCCCCCATCGGAGCAGCCCGCCCATCACACTGTAATGGGTTGCTTGTGTCCCTCAGTTGACAACTGCAAGTTCCAGGTATGTGGGTGTCCTCTTTCCTTTGTGATCCCTGCACCCAGAACAATTCTAGGCCCCAAATAAATAGTGTTGAACAGCAGAATGAATGAATGTGTCAAAGTCTATGACTGATTGGCAGGTAATGGGCTGGGAAGGAGCCAGTCAGAGTGAGAGTCCGTGTCTACTTTATGCTTACTTTTTTTATTCTGTAAAAATAATGTGATTGTCAGGGATGGACTGAAAATTGTTGTTGGAGTTTCACAGGGGTTGAAAATAGAATAAAATTCTGTGAAACCACTGCTGACTTCTCTAAATAAGGTATACTGTTGCTAGGTTTACAGCTAGAGTTGAAGAAATGGATACATTCTATGTTTTCTGAACAGAGAAATAAAGACTCTATCAGTGCTCACTGGCATTTCCAACAGGGTGAGACTGGATGGAGAATCATAGCCATAGGATTTAGTTTTTTCGCTGCACGACTGGCTTTGGGATATTAGAGTAGTCACTGGGTTGCCTTGCGTGATTCTGATGTCTTCTGAGGTCTCTGAGGTCCTCCAATGACGTGATTCTCGATATGTTTGTATCACAGCTTAAGGCAGTTGGAAATGACCAAGGTTTGACTCTACCCTTTCTTGCTGTGACGGTTGATACTGAGTGTCAACTTAATTGGATTGAAGGATACAAAGTATTGATTTTCAGTGTGTCCCTGGGAGTGTAGCCGAAACAGATTAACATTTGAGTCAGTGTGCTGGGGAAGGCAGATCCGCCCTTAATCTGGCTGGCACAATCTAATCAGCCACCAGGGAATATAAATCAGGCAGAAAAACATGAAAAGGAGAATATGGCTTAACCTCCCAACCTACATCTTTCTCCCATGCTGGACGCTTCCTGCCCTCAAACATCAGGCTTCAAGTTCTTCAGTTTTGGGACTTGGACTGGCTCTCCTTGCTCCTCAGCTTGCAGACAGCCTATTGTGGGACCTTGGGATCATGTAAGTTAATACTTAATAAACTTCCCTTTACATATATGTATATCCTATCAGTTCTGTCGCTCTAAGAGAGCCCTAATACACTTGCTTTAGGTGTTTATTCTAAGGTATCTCGTTTATATGAAATTTGCCTTATGCTTTCAGCTCAGAAGGCTGTTGCACTCTCTCTCTCTCTCTCTGTTTCTTAATACCTTCAACGTCACCTGGGTTGGGGTCTCCACGACCCAGCTAAAAAAAAACAAAAAAGAAATTTGCCTTATTTTTCTTAGTTACGTTTGTTGTCTACAGACCCAATCCGTACATTTCTTTTCCTGTTAGACAGTAGCTCACACTGATTACCTGACGCAATGTTATTAAAGCTGGATGCCTAACGGCCCTGCAGATGGTTCCAACCCACTGCAAAGACGTTCACCTTCCCTCGCCACTGGAGGGTACAACCACATTCACACTGGAGAGCACGCACTGCTGCTGCCTCGATAAAGCCAGAATCCTGGTCTCACCAGGTGTCACTCAAAAGGCCGTTTCGGCCGGGTGTGGTGGCTCATGCCTATAATCCCAGCACTTTGGGAGGCCGAGGTGGGCGGATCATGAGGTCACGAGATTGAGACCATCCTGGCCAACATGGTGAAACCCCGTCTCTACTAAAAATACAAAAAAATTAGCTGGGTGTGGTGGCGCAAGCCTGTAGTCCCAGCTGCTTGGGAGGCTGAGGCAGGAGAATCACTTGAACCCGGGAGGCGGAGGTTGCAGTGAGCCAAGATTGTGCCACTGCACTACAGCCTGGGCGACAGTGCGAGACTCTGTCTCAAAAAAAAAAAAAAAGGTCGTTTTTACTGTGCTTCAGTCTGTGCTTCTGGTTTTTTTTTTTTTTTTTTTTTGAGATGGAGCCTCGCTCTGTCACCCAAGCTGGAATGCTGGAATGCAGTGGCACAATCTCGGCTCACTGCAAGCTCTGCCTCCCATGTTCAAGCGATTCTCCTGCCTCAGACTCCCAAGTAGCTGGGACTAGAGGCGCCTGCTGCCACACCTGGCTAAATTTTTTGTATTTTTTAGTAGAGACACGGTTTTACTATGTTAGCGAGGATGGTCCCAATCTCCTGATCTTGTGATCAGCCCGCCTCAGCCTCCCAAAGTGCTGGGATTACATGCATGAGCCACCATGCCCAGCCCGAAGTCTGTGCTTCTAACTACTCTGTTTAGCACTGAAGTAGGTGTTTTGAGGCTACATATAAAACATTAACAGGTAACTTCTGACTTGTTCACAATCGAGATGGGAAGACAAGATAAATGTACAAAACTTGTATACGTAAGGAGACATGGAGCAATATATAACTCAGGTGCAGCTGTGCAAGGATAATTTTTAATTCCTCCACCCTTCTGCCATGTCAACACATTTGTTCTGGAAAACACTAAAGGTACAGACTGCCTAATTCATCAGCTGTTGAATAAAGAGAAAACATTAATCAGTTAAAGAGAATTCTCTCCTATGCAGCACCTCTTGCCCCTCAAAACCTGCATCACCCCCAAACCCCCAACAAACTCTAAACATCTCAACATAAAACATATTTGGGTGGGTAAAAAAATACCCAATCCATAGAAGCCTATTGCTTAGTCAGGGCTAAAACAAGAGACTTTAATGCTTTAAATGGAATGTTGACCACAATCTCAATAATTGCCACTTAATAATTATCTGGGAGTCCAACAGAACCCTCCCTGCACGGCAGTCTCTGATGAGTGTTTGCTATTTTATCACCATTCACGCTACAAACACTTTTCCTAGGTGGTCATGGAAGTGGCTGTGGCTATGGCTGTGGCAGGAGGTCACGCTTCTCCTGCTAGGAGGCAGGGGCGACTGTGGACCATCAGGAGGAAGGCAGGCGAGTTCCTGTGCATGTTGTTCTTGGAGGCCCTTCTAATGGGAACCGGCTGCGGCGGCTCTTCTATTAAGTGTGATCAGTCCTTAGGCGTCATCAGTTTTAACTGTCCTCTTGTGACCTCTCGTAAATATAAAAAGGAGATGCTGGGAAAGCCACAATGAATCTCTGAACTGATGCCGGTGCAGTCACAAAGGAGAAACACGGCATGCCAGTGTCTGCCCTGGAAAATCTCCGCTTTAGGAAGCCCATTTTATTACAGGTATAAAACGAATTATCCACATTCTGAACAATACTGGTTGTCATAATTCAGAAAATATAGTTCTAAAATTTTTGAAACTAATTTTTAAAATTTTATCTCACATGATCAAATGTTTCTTATGTCTCTTTCTTCCTGACCAGGCATTAAACCAACTGCCACAGAGACCTAGCTAATCAGTTATAGCTACAGATTGTCCCATGTGGTCTACCATGATATTTCTTTCTTTTCTTTTTCTTTTTTTTTTTTTTTTTGAGGTGGGGTCTCACTCTGTCTCCCAAGCTGGAGTGCAGTGACGTGATCTTGGCTCACTGAAACCTCCGCCTCCTGGGCTCAAGTGATCATCCCACCTCCACCTTCTGAGTAGCTGAGACTATAGGCACATGCCACTGTGCCCAGCTAATGTTTGCATTTTTAGTAGAGAGGGGGGTTTCACCACCTTGGCCAGGCTGGTCTCGAACTCCTGAGCTCAGGTGATCTACCCACCTTGGCCTCTCAAAGTGCGGGATTACAGGCTTAAGCCACCACGCCCAGCCTGCCATGATGTTCCTTACAGTGCTGTGGAGTCCACATGATGAGTTTGTGGGGCTTAAGAATTCTAATACTTCTTGAGCATTGTTTCCCTAGGCACCGATACTTAACCTGAACTGCTGTGAGAAAGGTAAACCTATTAAAATATATTCCACGTTTGTATGCATCATTTTACATGCACCTGCACTACTGACACCTGTTTTAAACTATAAATGTCTAAAAGTCAGACACTGTGTTCCCTATAGTAAGTCTATATGCCAGCAAAGTGGCACATGCAAAGGGAGTGATTTGACGAGATGTGTAAATATAACAGGGCTGGGTGCGTGGCTCACACCTGTAATCCCAGCACTTTGGGATGCTGAGGTGGGCGGATCACTTGAGCCCAGGAGTTCAAGACCAGTCTGGCCAACATGGTGAAACCCGGTCTCTACTAAAAACAGTCATGCTGGTGTGCGCCTGTCATCCTAACTACTTGACAGGCTCAGGCAGGAGAATTTGAGCCCAGGAAGTTGCTCCAGTGAGCCATGATCATGCCACTACATTCCAGCCTTGGTGACACAGTGAGATCCTGTCTCAATCAGTCAAAATTGTAACAGAAAGGTCTGAGTTTTTTCCACCATAGCTTTCTATTTCTCCTTGACATGGGATGAAATGATGTAGGTACAAAATGCAGAAGCAAGTATGACCTGAAAATGTTCAATTCTCATCTTTCTGCACTTCCCAGACCTACCATTTCTCAGCTAAAGGCCAGAGACCACTCAAATGAGAAGCCTCCAAAGAAAACTCTGGAGCTACAGGAAGTGGGGTGATGACTCAATAGGAGGGATCCTTCCTCTGAGTCAGCCCAGTCTCGGTGTGACCCTAGAGTGGGCACTGGGCCCTCAAAGCCACAACAGAATTAAGATCTGAAACCCACATTTTGCTTACAAAGGATCCTACACAGGAAGTTAGTTTCTGGGTACCGGCTGAATTCAAGCCACAGGCACGGACTGTTTGCATTCCCTGGTGGCACTGGTACCTGTTTTCCCGACTCTGACTTCCTGGGTCTCCTTACCACAGACAGCTTCTGTGTTTCTCTAAGGGAGGGAAGAAGCAATCTGCAATTTTGAGCTTCATGGGGGAGGAGAATAACTCTATGAAAGCATAAATGATGGACTTTTTTTTTTTTTTTTTTTTTTTTTTAAATTGTGTTTTTTTTTTTTTTCTTTTTTTTTTTTTTTTTTTTCTTTTGAGGCAGAATCTTGGTCTGTCACCAGGCTGGAATGTGGTGGTGCAAACTTGGCTCGCTGCAAACTCCACCTCTCAGGCTGCAGAGATTCTCCTGCCTCAGACTCCCAAGTAGCTGGAATTACAGGCACCCGCCACCACGCCTGGCTAATTTTTTTTTTTGTATTTTTAGTAAAGATGGGGTTTCACTTTGGAGTTTAAGGCCAGAATGGTCTCAAACTCTTGACCTCAGGTGATCCGGCAGCCTTGGCCTTCCAAAGTACCGGGATTACAGGTGCAATTCACCGCACCCAGCCCAAAAATGATTGACTGTTAAAGTAGAACAACAATGAGCATGCTTGTGCATGCCTGCACTGATAAGTCAATTCAGAATTAACTTTCATTGATTTGGAGTTTAAAGTACCCAAGTGACACAACTAATTACAGTAACCATGAATTCAGTGCCTGGCTGTTTATCCCAGCAATTTCAAGCTTCAGGAATCCCTGGCAGCACCAGAGAGACAACTACATGTCTAACTTCCACCTTCTGTCCCCTGAGAAGGCACTATTCATCTTGTTTCCCTTGGGAGGAAGTTTTTGTTTCTATGTTTAAACGTCTGCAAAAGAAATAAAAAAAAAAAATAGACTCAGTGTGAGAACAAACCTTACGAATCATTGTCAAGGTCATTTTTTACCTCTTCTGTACCTAGACTACTGGGTGGGATAGTGCATTCATAAAATTCCAGATTCAATGCTATCATTTACATCGTGACAAAAATGCCACTTTATGGAGAAATATGATTTCTCCAGGGCGCTGTGGGGTGAAGAAGGGAGGGGGAAAATAAATGGACCATAAAAAGCAAAAGATAAATCATATTCCTGCAAGTGCAGATCACGATCCCCCCAGCAGCCCGCACAGCCTCCTCACTAAGTTAACCTCGTTGCCCCAAGCAGCATATTGCATTCTGAACACTTTACTTTGGCCAGTAACAAAACAGTCACTTGGCTTTCAAGAGTCTCAGCTCTGCTAGTGAAATAAGTTCAGCCACTTCATGTCCTTATTCATACACAATAAAAAGGCAGCGCTGACCAATAGCTACAGCACGGCGACAGGGAAGGGGGAAAAGAGGAAAGGCATGTAGGGTCTTAACAGGCACCAGGACTGTTCTCTGACCTCTCCACTGGCCAGTCAGATGCACACTTTCCACAGGAAGTCTCCATGTGCAATTGCACGATGTCAGTGGGAGGCAGGATTGCTGGTTTCAGCTAATAAAAATCCCAGTATACTGTAGGTCCTTTTGAATTGCCTGGTGGGTGTGTGCTATTGGAACTAACCACTTAAGAGCATTCTGTACACGCTGTCTCCAAGTACAAGCAAACAATTAATCTTGTGTGATATGACAGCAAAAGAATATTGAAACTTTGATGTTGAATCCACTTAATTTTTAGTTTACTAACATTTTAACACATTTCTATTTCAGATGAAACCTCAAAACATCTTTCCTTGTAGTTTCTAGGGTCTAACTCAAAGAGGAACTTTACCACTTTCTCTTAAGTTCTTGTTTTCTACTAAGAAAATTCCTGAGCAGTTAATCCTTTTCCAAACACAACAATGAAATTAGTCATGGCAGCAAGGCCCCAGGGCTGGGATGTCTCATTTACCTTTTCATAAAGATTCCGTGCTTGATATTATCCATCTTAATTCAGTTTCTTCTACTCTTACGCCATCAAGTTCTGAAGACCACAGGAAAAATAAATAACACCACTGTGGCTCATAGAAGCACCTTTTAAAAGTCTGAAGGTAGAAAACAATCTGTCTTCCTACTTCCATTCATGCTACTATCATAGTCAATTCTTCCCTCCCTATTTATTTCCCTTTATAAAATTCATGCTGGGCTACTTTTAATCACTGGATCCTGAAGGCAGTTGTTTCTGTTAAGAGTGTTTATCTTTAAAAAAAAAGAAAAAAAGAAAAGATCCTAGTAAGCTTGAAAAACTACCAAGGGAAAACAGATTTCTCTTTAAGGGTTAGTGCTTTCTCATTTTTAAACCAAAATATAAGTAAATAGAGTAGTCAAATTTGGAGCAAATGTGTCTCATGGAGACCACACTCTCAAAACCCCCTTTCCTCTGCCACCTGTTAACTAACTCACCGGCTGCCTCCTTCACTGAATGTTCCCCCTGACTGTTATGACACAGTCTCTCATGACACTTCTTAATCTGGAATCAGGTTGTGCATGGGTATGACAGAACACCCCACCCTATAACTACATGTTTTCCAGTTTTAATACATGTAACAAACAGTTCTAGGGCTTGGGGGTGACAAAGACTTTCTTCCTTCAGCAAACCCTAATGGGGCGCCTCTGAGCCCTCTTCCTTGCCCTTGAGCCCTGTCTTCAGCCTGCTTATTTGTAGCAATAATCCTGCTAAGTCAGTTTAGTTTAGCCAGAATTCCTGCATCCCTGATATCTGAACACCCCTGATAGCTGATCAAGCTCCTTATCTTCCAACCTTGATGTCTATGCTCTTCCTTGGCCTGCCTTCAGCAAGAATCCTGTTAATAAAGTCTTCTTTATGGTTTTAGTAAGCATCAGAGTAATTTTTTCATTAACACAGGAACTGTTCAAAAGACAAATAAAGTACAATCTTTGTACTCAAGTAATTGACTGCTATCTAGAAACAGCCATGCAATAAACCAACATAAATACAAAGCAGTCTCAAATGAGAGCTAACTATAGTAACAGAATAAGCAGAGTGCTACATTTTCTTTTTATTCAATGTAATAATCCCAGTCATATTAACATATGGTTGAAGTACTTTAGGAGGTTAGGGTGGGAGGATCACTTGAGGCCAGGTGTTTGAGACCAGCCTGGGCAACACAGTGAAATCCCATCTCTATAAAAAATTAAAAAAATAAACTGGGCATGGTGGCACGCACCTGTAGTCCTAGCTACTCAGGAGGCTGAAGCAGGAGGATCGCTTGAGCCCAGGAGTTACAGTGAGCTATGATCAGGCCACTGCACCCCAGCTTGGGTGACAGAGAGACAGCTATTCCAAAAAAAAAAAAAAAAAAATGTATAGCTGACTAGGTCTTTATTAGCAGAGCCCATCTCTCAAAGCACGTAAAGGTTTTGGGATGACACAGGATATTAAAGATAGGCCCATAGATACTCGCAGGGTATGAATTTTGGCAAAAATACTTGCAGATTAGTAATGTGAATTGTCAACTGAATGTCATAGAAAAATGTTAAGTTCCAAGGGCTCTTAAAGAGTTATTTTGGCCAAAATATAAATTCAGAAGAGTCACACACAAAAAACAGAAACACAAATTAAAATGTGCAAGAGTGTCCTCAGCTTTGTATCGGGAAGGTGATCCCAGAAACCCCCAATGTGAAGATGATCTGTACTGAAGTGTGCCACAGTGACCTTCAACGCCTGGGTCCTTCCTGTAACCCCTGCCCACGGCATCTATCAGAGACTAAGCTTCACTGGGACCTGGCCCCTAATCTGTGTCTGCCACAGCCATCAAGCCAGCAATACCTCTTAGCTCTCCGTTGCTTCTCACCAGTGCTCCAGCATCACCTTCCTAAAACATGGACAAGACCAGGCCACCTCCATCTTCAGAACCCATTAAGGACTCTCACCTCTACAACAAGAGGCTGAACTCCTGCTGCAGATGATCTGTGCCATGTTCTTCCAGTTTCCTTTCCCACATTGTCCCTGCATTCCATGTTCTGGCTTCCCCTGACAACTTGCCAGCCCCCAAGCATCACACCTGCCACTTCCCCTCCCCCTGGCTCAGACAGATTCCTCAGGCCAGACACTCCTCCTCCCAATTTCCACCTTATCCCAGTTCTACTTATTCTTCAAGGTCAAGTTCAGATGCTAACATTCTTGAGACAATGTTCCATCTCTCACACCAGAATCAGTGATGCCTTTCCCAATGTTTTCATAGACAATTTTATCCTCTGCATGACTGTTTGACATTTATTTCATTCCCATATAGCTTTATAGTTATTTATCTTTGTCTCCTCCACTAGATCATAAATAACGTGAGGGCAGGAGACTGGTGTGTGTGTGTGTGTGTGTGTGTGTGTGTGTGTGTGTCCAAAGTATCAATTCAGCTTCTAGCAAATATCAGGTATTGAAAATGTAAATAGGCTGGGTGTGGTGGCTTACGCCTGTAATCCCAGCACTTCAGGAGGCTGAAGCAGGAGGACTGTTTGAGCCCAGAATCTTAAGACCAGCCTGGGTAACATACCAAGACCTTGTCTCTACAGAAATTGTTTTTTAAATTAGAGATGCATGGTGGTGTACATCTGTGGTCCCAGATACTCAGGAGGCTGAGGTGGGAGGACGGCTTGAACCTGGAAGGTTGAGGCTGCAGCGAGCCATGACTGCCACTGCAATCCAGCCTGGGCAACACAGAGAGATCTTGTCTCTGTAGCACCTCTTGGAGTCAATCCAGTTTTCTCTCCCTCCCTCCTCTCTCTAAAAGTTTCACAAGTTTGGGAGCAGGGGCTCTAATTTCAGAAAGCCAACAAAGCCTTTTTATTCTATCCATACTTCAAAACAGAGTTGGAATGTTAACAGAGCATTAGCCTTTCCAGTCTGAGGAGTCCGGAGCCTTGAAGTTGGTTCTTACCCACCAGCATTGTGTCTCTGTCCTTTTGAACATGTCACCTGTCCCTCTAGGTCTGTGGCTCTCTAGAAAAGTAATTGAACATTTTGTTTCACTTTCAGTATCCTCCACCTAATAGTACCTACTGGACTGTGGTAGAACCTCTGGGCTGATGTCTTCAAGGGACCACAGGCAAGTCTCCTGATTGTTCTGCATGTGAGGATTTAAAAGTAATGCCCACTGTGCAGTAACGAGACAGATTTTTCCCCATAAACCCCCTAGTTAGCAGGTGTTTGGGCTGCAGCTCATCTGTCTATATGCATGTGAACGTGTACAGATATACCTGTGTTTGAATAACGAGTACACTTCCACTGCCTTGAAGTTGTTCATTCATAGTCACTGTTGTCATCTTCAATCTTAGCTGTTTTACCATTTACTGTCTCCCATTGATCATTAAACAAATATGGATGATGCTGAGGTCCACCAAAATTTCCAGGCAGCCCCAGGGTTTCCATACTTCCCCAGTGATATGATAGTTCTTTGTTTCTTGTGCCTGAGTCAGTTGTCATGGATAACAAAGTACTCATTTGCCCCTACTAAGGAGTATTCTTTATGCAATAATAACCACACCCAGGCCATCCAAGACAAACAGAAAAAGGAATGCCAACGTATACACACGAAGACAGGGGCCCTGAGCCACACAGACACAATGACCACAAATGCCCAGGAGCACAGAGGCACTGGCCAACGCAGTGAGTTAATACTGCCAAACACAAGTCAAACATGATTGGAATTTTGCCCAGTGGAGTCTAGTGATTCTTAAGCCACAGATCAAGGGTGCTGGCTAGTAAGCCAGACCAAGGCCAAGGTGGGCAGGTCATCGTTGTAAATGACCAATTATGAATTCCAGCCGCTATTTTTCTGTTTGCTCATCCTTGTTTACTAGATTGTCCAATCCTGGTTTCCAGCTAAAGACTTTTTTTGGCATAACAGTTTGACTAAGCATTGGGGATAAGCTGAAGAAAAAGTATTCCTGACCCACAAAACATCCCAGTTGCCATTCTAATGTGGAGAGCACATTATACTAACTTCCTTTCCTTTCCAAACCTAAAAACATTTTTTTTTACTTTGTTGACCTAAAGAGGTTGAAGGGCAGAGGTCAGAGGTCATTGTCTTAGGAGAGGACACCTGAGCATCAATCACCTTCAGCAAGTGACCTCTGCAGGACTCAGTTTCCTCACATGCAAAATCAAAGAAGATTGGGTTAGAAGCTTTAAGGGAGAGAAGCCACTTGATAGGTCTAATTGTAATTTCTTCTAAACCTCGAATCATTGTGTGGATGATTTTTTTCTCACAAGGCTTTTACTTGAACAACCTGATGTACCATCAGAGAGTGACTTGGGGCATAAGAGAGAGGAACAGGACCCAGCAAGAGAGGAAGGGGATGATTCCATTTCGAACTTATCCAACTCAGAGGGGAGAATAAATTACGACCATCTTATAAAAGCGACATAAAAGCCTAGGAGATGACTCCCGTTTCTGGCTCTCTTCTCTAACAAAAGGTTTTTATTTGGGCATCAATATTTTCAAGAAGCCCACATGTTTCAGCTGATTTTCTTGGAACGTGAATGTCAAGTACACCTGACTGTTCTTCAGTAGAGTCTCCGTAACAGGTTGGTCTGGCACCAAGAAAAGCTTCTCAAAAATTCACCCAACCAAGAGGCAGGACAGTCAACATTGCAAGCCATGGACTTTGGCCAGGATGAACACAATGGCAAACAAACTCTCCCATGGGGAAAAGAAAAACACTCATTTTGGATGTGACCAAAGAAAGGACCAGGGGCTGGGAGCTCATGCTTTTACCTCATTGTACAGCCTTTTTTAGATGGGCTGCCATGAATTTCTGTTGGATATGATTTTTAAATTAAAAAATAACATAATCTGCTTTGATTATCCCATACCATGATGTTTTCTACATTCAAATATTTCACTGAATAAAGTGCTTCAATTCTTTTAGGCATGAGCTCCCATTTTTCTGTTGTTTTTGCCAAATAGGCAGATGGAAAGGATGTATCATGTAAGAGTCTAGGATTGGGCACCACAGGGTAGAAATGATGAATCAAAGCTTGCTGATTCTGTTTGGCTTTCTGCGGTGCATTTTGGCAGCCTGCATAGGTGTGTCAGAGGCTGTCTGACCATGCATGAGGCTCGTTGATGGTGGTAGGTTTTTATGTATGACGCTAAAACATCAGGAAAGAAAAGGATAGAAACTGCTAAACATGAGTGAAATGGAAAGATGAGAATCAGAAAGCCAAAAGGGAGTGAAAGAAAAAACAAAGAGCCTGGTGAATTTAATAAAGAATATAGGTATTTCTGAACTCCCATGAGACGGATGAGATGGAATACAATCGTCATGTTAAATGAATCTTCTCAAGGTCGTATGTTCTGTGTTCCCCAGAGACCAGCTTTCTCCTTACTCCTCAATCCTCCCACTGTATACAGAACCAGTCAAGAAGACAGACTTGACTTGATAAAGTGTGACACCTGCCATCACTTCTGATGTTTAGGTTCACAAGCATGACGAAGTAAAAAGCTGTGCATTTCCCCAGGGTATTCTGTCTAGAGGATGTTCCCTCTGACATAGCTACATAACCTGCAGATACAGGCTTCACCTGGAGAGAGGTGTGTCAACCTCCTTTCATTGTAAAGAATAAAGGGTTCACTATAACAGGAGCGGTAACAATTTTAATGTAAAAGGTAATACAAAAAGAAAAAAAGCAAGACTTAAAGTAACCAATGGACTTGGTCAACATGACAAAACCCCATCTCTACTAAAAATACAAAAATCATCCAGGAATGACGGCATGGGCCGGTAGTCCCAGCTACTTGGGAGACTGAGGCTTAAGAATTGCTTGAACCAGGGAGGTAGAGATTGCAGTGAGCTGAGATTGTACCACTGCACTCCAGCCTGGGTGACAATGCAAAACTGTCTAAAAAAAAAAAAAAAAAAAAAGGGAAAAAATCATTGGCTAGGAGAATTTTTCACTTATCTCATTAGTCTACCCACACTCGTTATAATTCACCACACATCCTGATAAAACTTTCAGCTCTTTTCTCTTACCTACCTTATTCCACATGGGAGCCCAGGATTTGCCCATACTCCACATTTCAGTCTTATACTCTCCAGTAGGATCAGTAGGAGGAGAAAGCCCTACCCTCCCTCCTCCTCTCCTTCTTGGTGCTATTCCATCTTTTTTAAAAAAATAAATAAATAAGGCAGAAGCAGTCGGGCATAGTGGCTCACACCTGTAATCCTAGCACTTTGGGGGGGGGCCAAGGCGGGCAGATGACCTGAGGTCAAGAGTTCGAGACTAGCCTGGCCAACATGGTGAAACCCCATCTCTACTAAAAATACAAACAATTATCCAGATGTGGTGGTGGGTGCCTATAGTCCCAGCTACTCAGAAGGCTGAGACAGAATTGCTTGAACTCGGGAGGTGGAAGTTGCAGTGAGGCAAGATTGCACCATTGCACTCTAGCGTGGGTGACAAGAGCAAAACTCCATCTCAAATAATATAATAATAGTAATGAGGCAGAAGCAGAAAAAAGAATTAGACTCCTGTGTGCACACTGGGCTTCCACGCCATGCCTCGTTTTAAGGTTGCCACTTCTAATGGAAACAGCAATTCTGCCCTTGATTCTTTTACAAAGAAATAAAGAGCCTCACTGAAAGTTCATCACTCTGGTCTCTGACATTTGAAAAGCGCACACAATGGACACTTAGTAGAGGATACTTTCATCAAAGGCCTTAAGCTAGAACTTACATTGAATCAGTGCGGAAGAGTTACTTTTGGAAAAAGCTAATTTTCTTAAGTCATACAATACTGTATTCTAAAAACAAACAGAAATATATTGAGGTAGAGATTGAAAGTAGCTTCACCATAAAGCACTGAAGGCTCAACCCTGAATAGGGAGTTAAGGACGGGTTGCCAGCATGAGCTACCCCTCGTCTGGCGCAGCACTGCGGTCCAGTGTCCAGAAAGAGCTGAAGTCTTCCTGGAAAGTAACTCTCTGGGGAGTTTCCATAATTATCTTCAGAAAAAAATGAAACACTAAAACTACCTTTCATTCTGCTGTTTCAACCTCTCTCTTTTTGCATAACTCATAAAATAACTAAGCATTCAGCAAAGACATATGGGCAGGAAACAGGCTGATACACAAGTCCATGCACCCATATCTATGTGGGGCTATACTGCTGTAATGCAGGCATGAAAATCTGCAGCGAGAGCCTGAACTTTCTTAATTCAATAAGCCCTCTGGGTGGGGGCCAATATTTCTACAAGGAGGTCCTCTCTGCAGTAAAAGTGGCTCGATAACATTACAATGTAATTCTGCATCACCTTTATTTCAGTCTGTAATTGAGAGAGCTACTTTCAGTGCAAGCTCTCATTGACTTCTTACAAGTGGATTAAAGTAAGCCTCGGCCGGGCACTGTGCCTCACGCCTGTAATCCCAGCACTTTGGGAGGCCGAGGAGGGCAGATCTCTTGAGCCCAGGAATTCAAGAGCAGCCTGGGAAACATGGCAAAACCCTATCTCTACCAAAAATACAAAAATTAGACAGGCGTGGTAGTGTGTGCCTGTAGTCCCAACTACTTGGGAGGCTGAGGAGGAAGGATCCCTGGAAAAACCCAGAAGGCTGAGGCTATAGTGAGCTGAGGTGGCACCACTGCACAGTCTGGATGACAGAGTGAAACCTCATCTCAAAACAAAAACAAAAACAAAAATATTAAGCCTAATCTCTAACAACCTTTGCAACTCAGTATATAACGCCAACGGGAGTTACATGCCCACATACTTTGGATCAAGCACTGTGGGATAAATTAAGATCTCACTCCTGTAGAAATAATTCAGACTAGAGAAACCAGTATTTTGTAAGAAAGTATTTTACAAAATTTTAGGCCAGATTTTGCACTTTGGTTGTAAGCATAATAAAATATCTACATAATATAATAGTAATAAACAATGAATGTTCTAAGTAAATATAAACTTCAGTTCTAACCACAGAGTTTACTTAACCTGCCTAATAGAGTGTTTTTTAGTTTCTTGAATGAGATGAAATAAAAACTTACTCTGGACCACTTCACAACAAAATTGTCCTAAAGTGCTAATACATGGGCTTTCTATGCAACGTATTATTATGCCACTGAAAAAAAGTTACTCTGACACTTGTTAAAATGCAAGGAAGACTTTATTTGGGACTATTACAATAGGGGAAAGAGATGGAGCTCAACTCTGAATACAAGAACAAGGGAAATGACAGCCAATGAGCAGAGTCAGAGGATTGGTGGATGAAAAATTACTAAGAGGAGACACCACAGGTAGGGAGAATCTTACAAAACTCACCGAGCAGGATTCCTGCTGAGGGCAGGCCAAGGGCCCCACATCAAGGGTGGAGGAATGAGGGACTTGACCAGATATTACGTGTAGGAGGATTCCCACTAAACTGACTTGGAAGAATTCTTGATCAAGGTAGACCAGGAGGGAGAGACACAGAAGGTTGAGAAGGCTTAGGGGAGACTAAAGTTTGGTAAAGGGGAGAATTTTTGTCAGTTTCTACCATACAAAAAAATTAAGTTATTACAGCTGGGTGCAGTGGCTCACGCCTGTAATTCCAGCACTTTGGGAGGCCAAGGCAGGCAGATCTCTTAAACCCAGGAGCTCAAGACCAGCCTGGGCAACATGATGAAACTCTGTCTCTACTAGAAACACAAAAAAATGAGCTGGGGGTGGTGGTGTCCACCTGTAGTTCCAGCAACTTGAGGGGGCTGAGGTGGGAGGATTGCTTGAGCTTCGGAGTTGGAGGCTGTAGTGAGCCCTGATCATGCCACCGTACTCCAGCCTGGGTGACAGAATGAGATCCTGTCTCAAAAAAAGAATTTTTTTTTTGCTTCAGTTACTAAACTTCAAAAACATGTCAAGACTTTATTAAAGCCCAACATCATATAAATGATAGATGTGTGAGTTTGTAGATACATTCCAAGTTAATTCTGAGAACATGCCTCTATTACCAACCCTTTGAGGGTAATAATGTTGCAAAACCTTCTCCAATCAACAGTAATAAACCCAAAGGTCACAGCTTCTTGAAAATGAGGGCCATCTGGTTGACAACAGCCGTTTAAATTGGCCAGGAAGACATAGTATGTTATCATCTCACTTAAAATTACAGTAACAGCTCTTTTACTCTGAAAATGGAATGACATAAAATAGTCCGTATTCCAGAGAAGCATGGAGGGAGGAAAGTCCGATCAGACAGACTCTGTGACATGTTCCGGTTATGAATTAATGCTGACTGTTTTCGCTGATTATGGTTGATACTTGCTGTAAGGGCTTTGAAGCATTTGAAATGGTGTTAATGTGCCATCTTTCCACTGCCCATACTAAACCAAAACATAAACATTCAGTAAGCAAAACTTCCGCATTTTCAGGGGAAAAAGCTCAATACAGTAAAAACAGTCTTTGGCTGAAAAGTAGTCTGTTAACTAAAGAAAGCACTGTGACTCTAACTGGAGTCTTTAATTTCTGCCGCATCCCATCCATGTGGCTATGGCAACAGTAGAACCAGATAAAGAGCGAAAAAAGGAATCCTTTACATTAAGGCCCTCTGATGTGGATTTTTAATTTTCTTTAGGAAATGACTAACATTAGATCAGTGTTTGGTTTTTTCATTTCCATAAAAATAAAGTTAAACTCTGCTATGGAACAACATTTGATCTGTGCAAATAAACATCAGAAGGTTATATTTTGCAGACAGTTCTTTCAACATTTTCAAGATGTGACATTTAGTGTTCTGCAAAGGAACAGACATTTCAGGTGATCCTATCCAAAGCTGCAGTCAAGCCATTGATGGACCTTGCTGTCCAATCTAGCAACCCAGATGACATGTGGCTATGAGAAGTTGAAAAGTGGCTAGACTGATCTGCAATGTCCAGTATGTGTAAATACACACTGGATTTCCATGACTTAGGACAGAAAATGAAGAACTATCTCAACAATAATTTTATTTTGATGACATGCAGGAATAATAGTATTCTGATATATTGAGTTAAATATAGTACGAAAAATTTGAACTGTTTATTTTTTACTTTTTAAATAAGGCTACTAGAAAATTTTAAGTTATATATGTGGTTCACATTACTTCTGTTGGACAGCTGCATGAGACACTTCTTTGAGGGAGGCTGTTTCTTCTAGCCATCTGAACAGAATGAATATTTCACACTTCAGAAATAGCACTACCAGCAGAATCACATAATGACCCTACATTGGGTCCATCTGCTCGAATAAGGATTCAAATGTTCTCTTTTTTATTTTATATAAAAAGGTAGTGGCCTTCATTTTTCATGACAGACAGCATGCATTCAGAAGCAATGTTAGCCGCAATAGTAAAAACTCTGCCAATAAACAGAAATTTCATGACCACAAATGTTCACATCCCAGAAATACACGAAAACCGCATTTGACCTTTTCTTATGCTCTAAGAACCTGCCATTAAACACCACTAATACGGTAATTAATGTAAGGTTATCTGGACTTGGTAATATAAAATTCACTATTACGTAATTTTACAACACTAAATAAAACCAAACATTCACCTACGCTTCTGACATTGACTATTTTGCTGCAAAGAGCAAAGTATGAACTTCAGTGTTTACTGGTAACAGTTGTGTGAGTAGTCAGAAAGTCTAACATCTACTATTTTACACCTATATTACAAGAAAATAACTTTAGTTCATTTATTTTGTTAGTCATAAGCGCTTTGAACTGTGATTCACTTGAATATCAGTGTCTCTATTTTTCAGAATATCAGGAATAACAACAATAATTATTTTAAAATAAAAAGAACTTTAAAAAGGAGAGATCCTGTTTATAAAATGAACAATTTTCAGTGGAAATGAACAATTTACAACATTGTGTGGCAAGAAAGCCATCCTAGCATGGCTTGTGAGGGAGTGATCCTTCTAGAAATAATTCAGGAATTGGGAGATTGAGAGAGAAAAAGTGGGTTTTTCAAGCAAACTGGAGATCAAAACTCACAAATGACTTTGACAGTTCACAGCCTCTGATGCATGAACTTTGTTTCCATATTTAAACCTTTCTTTGGCAGGGCAGGGTGGCTGACCCTTGTAATCCCAACACTTTGGGAGGCCAAGGCAGCTGGATCATCTGACGTCATGAGTTCGAGACCAGCCTGGCCAACATGGTGAAACCCTGTCTTCACTAAAAATGCAAAAATTACCCAGTCGTAGTGTCACACACCTGTAATCTCAGCTACTTGGCTGGCTGAGGCTGGAGAACTGCTTGAACCTGGGATGCAGAAGTTGCAGTGAGTTGAGATCGTGTCACTGCACTCCAGCCTGGGTGACAGAGTGAGAATCCATCTCAAAACAAAACAAAACAAAACAAAACAAAACAAAACAAAACAAAACACCGTTCTTTATCCCTGTGGTGCTGCTGCCCAGAAAAACAGGCAGCAGACAGAAACCCTTGGCACGAGTATGTGGTATGCAAGAATACCTTACCCCAACCAAGAGTCTGCAGAGCCCTCAGACAGCAGTGACTGCAGACAAAAACCCACCTGCATGACATTCTATCTCCACAGACATAGAGGCTGAAACAATCTGTTCCCAGAGGGACCATCCTTCCTTGAAAGAAAGAAAAAAATAGTCTTTGATGAAATGTAAATAGGAAAAAATTAAAAGTGATGATTTATTTTTCAGATTTTTTTGAAAAAAAAATTAGTCAAGTTAGTGGAGCAGACCTGCCTTAGAAATGACATGTCTGCTGCGTACTATGTATTGGCGTTTGAAAAGAAAAACCAAAGATGGACTAGAAGCCTAAAGGGCAATACGGCCAGGTGATTTTTCCAATAATAGAGATATGAAAAAGCAGTTTCTTTTTTATTTTTATTTTTATTTATTTTTTAAAATTTTATTGCATTTTAGGTTTTGGGGTACATGTGAAGAACATGCAAGATTGTTGCATAGGCACACACGTGGCAGTGTGATCTGCTGTCTTCCTCCCCATCACCCACATCTAGCACTTCTCCCCATGCTCTCTCCCCAACTCCCCTCCCCCTGCTGTCCCTCCCCTATTTCCCCACAACTGACCCCAGTGTGTAGTGCTCCCCTCCCTGTGTCCATGTGTTCTCATTGTTCAACACCCGCCTATGAGTGATAACATGCAGTGTTTGATTTTCTGCTCTTACGTCAGTTTCTTTTTTAAAGTTAAAATTAAGTTGCACTTAAATTGGGAAGCGGTCATGAATTCTAAACCACAAAAGCTCGATGTGCCATAGAATCAAACGGTACCCTCAATATGAGTTCACAGAATGAGAATAGCTATGTTATGTTAATCATAACACAAAATAGCAGTCATTTCCAAACAATACAAATTAATAAATACAATGAACAGTTCTGCGGTTTGTGAGATCATTTCATCAGCTGACAGGAGCAACTGCTAACACTCCTGGTTCCCAATACGGTGATGAGGTCCCAAGTCCAAAGTCCCTATTAAATCGCCACTGTAAGAGCCCAGGGAGTCAACCCTGATACTTCTATTTTCTGCCTGGCCCCTGACTTCTGCTTGGCCTGGTGGGGGTCATATCAGTGGTCCCCTGGACCCTGACAGCTCTGGTTACACACCCCAAAAGGTGAGCAATATCACTTTCTCAACTCAATGAAAATAACTTTGAAGAACAAATGCAATAAAGAATATTCCAACTTTGCACAGTGGAAAATGTTTTGAGAGCTAGAGGTAAAATGCAAGAGATTATCACCTGTTAGCAACACACAGACGGATGGTCTGCCTAATTGTTCCGTATATTTTTATAAAACTGAAACAAACTGTGAAAAAGAAAAAACGAATATTGAAGAACAGGTGCTTTCCTCATTTGGAAAAGATTTTCAAAAGACACATGAGGCCCCACACAAACAACTGGGCAAATACCTAGCTGCCTTGTAGCTTGGCTAAAAGTCTTTCAGGTAGACTGGTACACAGAAATTCTAACTACTCAGCTATTCCATGGCCTATCAAAACTCTTTGTGCTACTACACATCTGCTGCTGCTTCTATCTGACATCTGTTATATCTACTTCTTGGTGCTTTTTTCTTTTCTTTTTTTTCTGACAGGATCTCCCCCTGTTGCCCAGGCTGGGGTGCAGTGGCACAATCTTGGCTCACTGCAGCCTTGATCTCTTGGGCTCAAGTGATCCTCCCATCTCAGCCTCCTAAGTAGCTGAGACTACCGGCATGCACCATCATGCCTGATTAATTTTTGTATTTTTTTGTAGAGACAGGATCTCACTATGTTGCCCAAGTTGGTCTCAAACTCCTGGGTTCAAATGATCCTTCTGCACTGACCTCCCAAAGTGCTGTGATTTAAGATGTGAGCCACTATGCCCAGCCTCAAGCCTTTTCATAAACATATCTTAGTGCCTTAGAGGAACCTGAAATCTATGGAATTGATAAAGATGGTAATGAGCTGACTCACCTGAACTGATCCTGCAGGATCTCTTAAGAAAATAAGTGCCTAATCTGAAGACCACTCTTCACACTGTGTACAGGGGCTCACAGAATTGTGCCTTCCTCTTTTCTTTCTACAGTGTTATACTCGAAAACTCAAAAAAATTAAAACACAAGTACCAGTGACATCATGGTATATAACCTCTATGATTAAAATCTAGGGGTTAGTTAGGGTTAGGACCCTTACTTGGATCTGCAGTTAGTATTAAAAACTAAGTAAATACAATCTATAATTAAAATACTAACTGCAGATCCAGCTAAGGGCCCTAACTAATTTTTCAAGGACGAACTAAACAGATTATCCGTGGTTAAGACACTAAAACCTCTTTTCCAGACTAATGCAATGTATGCATGGTTAACCTGATAATAACCATAGCATGTTTCTCTAAGCAAATAAATTAAAGTAAACCTAAGGATAAAGTACACATTGATGTGTGTTTTTCCATGCACATGTGTATTAGGTTTTCTTGACAAACCACACAGCTCATGACAAATTAATGGGTGCTGTATTAGGTAGAGGGAACACCTCGTATGGGATTTAGTCTCAAGCTGTGTATCTGGATTTGGTCTCCCAAAAAAGAAAACACAGTTGGTGACTAAGTTCTATCTCTACCAAATCTTGTCAGATTACAGATTAAAGGGACAGTGAAAAAGACCATCCGGCAGCTTTGTTCATCCTGTTTGTGTTTCTTCCTCAACTCCTATTTGTCATTTGCATTCACGCCTTTTTGGTAATTCACTTTCTTTATCTGTCAAATGGGGATAATTGTGGTACCTACTTCATAAGGGCTGTAGTGGGAATTAATATAAATTAATTTCATCTCATTCAATAAGATCAAATAAGTATGTCAAGTCCTCGGTATTTTGGTACACAGCAAACACTCCCTGCATGGTAGCTTTCATTATGGTATTCAGAAATGATAACACAGCTGAATTTCAGCATGAACACTGGAATTTGACTGTTGCATGCCAAGTGAGAGCAGATTTTCATATTCTTAAAATGAAACTAAAAAAGTCTTTCTGCTTAGAGTGGAATCATAAAGTCAAAATCATACGTTTGCTATCCACGTTCTGACCAATATCCACGTTCTTCTCTGCTTCCTAGGCCCCCAGCTAACCTACATTTCTCACATCCCTCTGCAGTTAGGTGGGGCCATGTGACCATTTCTAGCCAATGAGATGTGGGGGAAGTAATAAAGTAGGAAGCCAATGGGAGGTGGGAGCTTTGGGAGTGTGAGAATGTGGGAAGTCTGGTCTCCAAAAACTCCTCAGCAAACCTCTTTCCTCACCTGCTGGCTAGAGGCTGAAAATCAGTGAAGAACTCAGAGGGCCTAGAAGAGAACAGAACCACTGTCTCCGAGGAATCTCACTGACCTGGGCCAAGCGGCTGAGAGGACACCATTGTGCGCTCTGGCAGTTCGCTCCTCCTGTCCATGGCTCTTCCTCTTCTAGGCACGACTCTAACATATTTTTGTAACAATAACACCTAAGACCTTTATCATGGGCCACTGCTCTAAGTACTGCATGTACATCTCTGCTTTTAATTTTCTCAGCAACCCTCTGAGGCAGGTATTTCTTATAGCTAAGGAAGGTAAAAGAAAGATTTTAAGTGATCTGTCTCAGGTGCACAGCCAAGGTAAGTGGATGAACTGGGGCAGGATGCAAATAGCAGTCCAGCCAGCCCTAGAGTCTATTCTCAGTCACTAGTCTAGGCCTTTTAAAGATAAATGCACACATACAAGACATGCTGCTGTGGCATTATTCACCTGAGTGTTAAGCAGGGTCAGTCCAGGCATAGTTGAGAAGAAGGCTGTGCTTGTCAATAAGGGATCCCCAAAGCCCCTGCTGTAGGCACATTCCATCTCCTTTGTTAACTAGGTATCTTATCAGGTAGCAGATAATTGGGTGTCTCATCATCTCCTTTGGCTTCCTAGGGCTCCCAACTTAAAGGATCCTCTCTGGGCATCACTAAGGTCTTTGGACCTTTGTTGTATTTCTCCTTATTATCAAAACTGCTGTCCTAAGACCTATACTTTGGGAGATCCTACTCACTGAGTGCTGATAACTCAGTGATTGGATACATTATATCAATGTTCTCTTTCTCTCAAATTGTAATTTGATACGTTATATCAATGTTATCTTTCTCTCAGATTATCTTTTATTTCCGAGGCCTTCAGGGACAATACCATAATCTGAAATGGTAACTTGGTTGCCAATAGTTTACAATATCCTCAGGTAGGTGTAGGGGCCATATCTGTTTGAAAATAGAAGAGTATTTGCACATCTCAGATCATACCACCTAGGCGCCTGTTCCAGCATAAGATAAATCACATCAATTACAGACAAACTAAAACATGGTGCTTTGTTTCTAGGCTGTGGCTACAACACTCTTATGTTAAGCACTACCACCTGCTTTATGCCATTTAGAAAAAGAAACCATGGTAATCTCACCATATGATGAAGAGTGTGTGACAGGTCAGCTTGGATACCAGGCAAAGGTATTTCCTAACATTAAAAACAAGATTCTGGACAGGCGTGGTGGCTCATGCCTGTAATCTCACTGCTTTGGGAGGCCGAGGTGGGCAGATCACTTGAAGTTAGGAATTCGAGACCAGCCTGGCCAATATGGTAAAACCTGGTCTCTACAAAACAAAACAAAACAACCTACAAAAATTAGCCAGGCATGGTGGCAGGCACCTGTAATCCCAGCTACACAGGAGGCTGAGGCAGGAGAATCACTTGAATCTGGGAGGTGGAGGTTGCAGTCAACCAAGATTGCACCACTGCACTCCAGCCTGGACAACAGAGTGAGACTTCATCTCAAAAACAAACAAACAAAAACAAGCTGCTACTTCTGCTTCTCCTCCTCCTCCTCCTCCTTTCTTCCTTTCTTCTTCTTCTTTTTTAACCATAACAGTTAAAAAAAAAAAAAAAAGATAGGTTCTTTAGGCCTATACCATAGAATGATACCATCAGTAATATGCCTTCTAATAAGAATCTCATCACATGGAAGATATACTTATGAAAATATTTCATGGCCTGGACTCTAGACATACAAGTGGAAAATATAAGCTTATTAATAAAGCTCATCCCCTTGTACTATATCCAAATCAGAGGGAGAAGAACAAGCTAGAAACAACTTTGCCCAAGTCATAGGTACATATCTTTAAGGTCTGAATTACTCAAGAGAATTCCTTACATGGTAATCATTCAGAAGAAGCAATTTCAAAGCACAGACTTTTACTACAGTTTTAGTTAATCAATACCTCTTATTGTCCGTTGTAAGAAAGAGAACAACAGAATTCAGAAAGCCTTAACCAGAAATACTTATTTTGCCATATAGATGGCCGAAGTCCCTCTGTTCTCCTTCTTCAAGCTTGATGGTCAAATTTCTAGAACAATTCATCAAAGCATCAAAAGCTGAATGTGGTACATCACTACAATTCAGCTTCTACTGAAAAATGTCAAAGTTCTACAAATAATACAGGTTCTGAGATACGAAAGAAAAAAGTGCCAAATTCTTACTTTATAAATAAACTACCAAATGCTTAGGAAGAATGCATTTGGGCAAGTTGCCTGTTCTCGTGCAGCAAATCAACAGAAATGCCTGACACATGATCCAGAATTCACTTCTGCCAGGCTAGTGCTGCCCAACCACGACACATCTTGTGTGTCTTAACAATCAGTCTTTGAGAAAACCTCCTCACAAAATCATTACATAAAAAGATCTGTTGCACATTTCCTGTGTTTTATTTAGACAGGTACCTGAGACCTGTATAATTTGTCCTCCCCATCCTCAGGATAAATAGAAGACATAACACATGAGTAAGTTTTGTGTTTTCATCAGAGTTTATAACCTCATAACTAAATAATAATTTCAGCAAGCAAAACATCAACCTAGCCTCTAAAATGACCGTTCTCGATTTTAGCAAGTTAACCATTTCATATAAACCTGGGGAATTTTCAATATTCTGTTTCTGATCCAGGTTTTACAATTTCTGGATTGGGCAAGGGGAAGAGTCACTTATCTTTTGTCTGTATGATAACTGGAGGCATGAAGTAATGTGAAGAAAGTCCAGTGTTTTACCTTGGAAAGCACCTCACTAGTGGATACACTAACATCACCACAACAGACTGAACATACACGTATGGACAGCCATGAAGCAGGTTTTTTTTTTTTTTATGTGAAGGAAGTAAGCAAAATTGATACAGAAGTCCTCCTGTGTATCTGAGGCTAGCTTTCAAAGTCATCCTCTTATTTCTGGGCTCACTGGGCAGCCATATCAGACTGGGAAGACATTGCTGGGCTTGCCCCAGCGTTGGACTTACCTCCTGCCCAGTACACACACCCACACGGGCTGGAATAACCGAAGGTGGGGACAACATGAGTAGGAAGTAATGAAAACGTGCCCCAGTGTGGGGGAAGAGTCCAAACCAAACACAGTCCTGGGCTGCAGTGGGGGAAGGAAGTGGCTGGAAAGTTATTCCCTGATGGCTTGGACATGTAAATATTGTGAAGTAAGGGGGAGTGTGTGTGTGTGTGTGTGTGTGTGTGTGTATGTGTGTGCAGCCTTAGGAATAAGAAACAACACTGCTAACTTAGAAACTTAGAAAAATAATTTGGTCATAACTGAAAGAGAATAACAGTAAATCCAACTAAGCAAGGAGCCACTTAAGAGCTCCAGGTTGTAGGCCTATTTTGTAGGTCTGTTTTCCCACTGCCTCTCCACTGACCATTTTCCCAAGCACTGTCCAGAAAGGAATGTCACTGGCCTCCTGGAGAAGTGCTAGAGCTAATTCACCACTTTCTACCCAACGTCTAGTCTGGCTCTTGGCATCCAGAAGGCACCGACGGTCCTGCTTTGCCTGGGACTCGCCTCTCTTCAGGACTGAAGGCCACAGCCCAGGAAACCCTCGGTCCTGGAAAACTGGGTCAGCTGGCTACTCTACAAGGTGCCCCGTGTGGAATCCCTTCCTCAGTATGCCTTCAGAGAGAGACAGTTAAATTGTTCATTTTTGTTTTCAGGGCAAAAAAAGAATTTTTTGAATGTCAGCACCGGGTACTTCCTCTGGAGTTGGTCAGAATGAGTACCAGGTAGGTCCTGCTGAACAGCTCCCGGCTGGGCCACAAATGTAGCTTTCTACTGAGTGGGACTGTGGTGTCCAGCTCAGGAGACCTTGGAGAGTCACAGGGAGCCCTAAAATGAAGGGAGTGAAAACTCCACAGAACTGGAATTGGACAGCCAGCGGATACTCTGAATTCCTATTGGAAGAATTCTAAAGTTTCAAAATGTATCCCATCACGAATGTTTGTATGAGGGGCTACTTAAATGAAAAGCTGCCTAAAGACGCCCCTGTTTGCTATTTTTATTAGTATTTTGCCTCTCTTAGCTAAGTCCCTAAATGCCTAATACAAAGCAACTTTTCTGCATTTCTCATATCTCCGCACCTTGCTGTGGATGAGTTCACTGGTGACTCTAGGCATTAGAATGACATTTGGTGAGACTGATATCATCATCATCCACAGCTTCATAATCTCCCCAGGGGATGGCTGGGGGCCTTTACCATATTTATAGCTGTGATTGCCATGGTGCCAAAGGGATTCATGGTCAAATGTTCGAGGGGGGCCCTGTACCCCATCCACACAAGAGAAATCCTATAGTACAGGAAAGCACCTTCACTGTGATCAGATTAGCACTGTTCACGTTTACCTAATCATAGGGTCCAATTTTTTTCACCCAAAACTTATTATCCTGCAGCATCTTTTGGGAAACTTGCCCAACTAAGATATTCACAGACTTGAAAACAGTCTTTTCCTCAACCTACATATTCATTGTGCTAATTAAAGAAAAGCAGTTACCAAACCATGAACTATTTCCCATATACGAATCTTTCTCATTACCAAATTAAATTATTAAGAAAGATAAGGAAGATGAATGAACTTTAAGGAACAAGGATTAATAAATTACAAGAGATATTTTGCTTTTAAAACTTTACCTAAATTTTTTTGGGAAAAAGTTCTGGCCCAGCAAAATATTCAATTCTCGATAGAATTTCTCAACAGCTCATAATACCAGCACTGAACACAGCTCTACTCAAAATTACAGTGAAATTTCCTGGCAGCCCCCTTCTAAGAAAAGCAATTTTTAGATCAATAACCTCAAAATACAGGCATATATATATATATATATATATACACATACATATATATTTCCTGATCTGAAAAGTTACATAGTTTTTAGGCAGTTATCTTTACAAGGTAGAACATAATTCAAAAATTAAAAACAACAAAAATATTTAAAAGCTATTAAAAAGTTGCTGCCACAGACATAAATTTTATTGTCTCTGGGAATTCTGACAGCTCTCCATGTGCAAATAAATATTATTTCCACTATTGTGGTTTGTTATAAGCTCCCAAAATAGTTGCAATGAGGGATAAAACAAATTTCTGGATTGTAAACAAGCAGTATCCTTTTCAAAAAAACTCAATAACCAAAGTCAATTATGAAATTGCTAGTTCCTGGTCCTAAGGGTAGAGGGGAAGTCAAAATAAAGAGATTACATTCGGTAAGTAACAGATTTCTAGACCCGTTCAAGTCACCTAGAAAACATAGTATGAGAATGAAAAACAAATTCGAATCGATCCATTAAAAAGTGCCGAAGAAGGAACTAGAGGAAGTAAGTTTCCAAGAAAGGATAAATTAAATTTTAATTACGATTTATGCTTTATTTTCTACTTTTCTAGTTATCTTTTATTTACCTGTAGAGTTTGTTGGGCTGCTACAAATAACAATCTTTGTAACATTTGGAGCAAAGAAAGCAGAAACAAGACTCAAAATGGGGAGAAAATATCTGTTCCACTGTGAGAGCAATGAAGAATCTGGATACTGAAAAACATACCAACACCTAACCTTTCTGAAAAGAAATTTGTTTGCAAAAATTATTACTAGCCTACCTTCCCACGGACTACTAAAAAGGAGCTCGTCACAGCTGAATGCGTAACAATTTCCGGTGCTTAATGTTTTCCATTTCTTGATGCAATCACAGTGCTGCTTTGATGGCCCCAAGCTTGGCCCTGCTGACCTGTGGGGAGGGCTCTCTCAACCTGCAATATGATTCCCGTATCTCAGATGGATCAGTTAGGCCACAAACAGAACCCCTCTTGGCATGATGGCTTCCCTTCTGCCCACATTAAGGCTTGCAATGGATTATGTCTTCAGATGTTCAGAGGCAGGTAAATATTCATTCCATTCTTAAATTATAGCATTGCCATATATTCTGGAACTTCTATCAGAGGAATTAAGACTATAAGAACTAGCTTGGTATGCTCATTAAAAATGAGCTGTGTGTCTTGTTATTCCAACACACCTGCTCTCTAAAACTCAGGTCTTGAGGAGGTTTCGTTCATTCACACACAAGCGTGCTTGCTATTTATGGGAATGGGCAATAGACTAGTAAAAGCTCTAGTCTCCTACCGTGCAGAGCTTGTTAGGCTCTTAGACAACATACCAATGTTTACGGCATTTAGAGCAAGGGAGGTCAAAACAAGATTCTCACCTACTCCTCCCCTAGTCTGGGTATATGGTCCAGGATGGACTCCCAAAGCTACAGGAGACAAGGCTGAGGACCTACTTTGGCATTCAGGGTGAAAATGGCTGCCGCACAACCGCAAAGACAAGTGGTGATATCTGCCAGAGACCTTTCAAAAGAGCCACCACATCACTCTTTGTGGACTGGCCAATACTGGGCCTGAGGGAAGTGAGCCAAACTGACCTATAGGCCCTGCCTTGCTTACAGTATGATGCCAAGTAGAAAACTACCTCATGCATAATTACATCCCCTTATGGACCATTTCTTTACTCAAGAAACTTCTTGACATGCAAAGGAACTGCTGGGGCCCTGCAGTCCTCCAGCAGCACTCCACCTTCTCTCTCGTATTAAAACTCTTCAGTAATGCAACTGCTTCAGAGTTGGCAGCATGAAAGAATTAGGAAAGTGGCTGGGCGCGGTGGCTCACACCTGTAAAGCCAGCACTTTGGGAGGTCGAGGCGGGCGGATCACGAGGTCAGGAGTTCGAGATAAGCCTGACCAACATGGTGAAGCCCCATCTCTACTAAAAATAAACAAATTAGCTGGGCATGGTGGCACGAGCCTGTAATCCCAGCTACTCAGGAGGCTGAGGCAGGAGAATAGCTTGAACCCAGGAAGTAGAGTTGCAGTGAGCTGCGATGGTGCCACTACACTCCAGCCTAGGCAATAGAGCGAGACACCATCTCAAAAAAAACAAAAAAACCCAAAAAAACAAAACTAGGAAACCAAACAGAACCGCACAGGGTTTCCGTGGGGCTCATGCCGACCTGCATTCTCTCACACACAAACCTGGCCTAAATGGATAGCACAGCTCACCCTCCACAAAATTCACAGCATCTTTAAAGTACAGGGACAGGTTTCAATTATTTTATATAAAATTTAAAGGTACAATGAAAGGAGGACTAGTGGGAATAACATGAGCTCCACCCTTAGCCTCTCTGGGTACAGTTAAGAGCTCCGCTGTCTGACCCTAGACAAGTTATCTCACATCTTTGACCTCAGTTTCCCCATCTGTAAAATGGAGACAATGACAGGACCTGTGTCACAGGGAAAGCATTGGTAAATGCTCAGTCTGTGAATGGTCTGGAGTGATGAGGCCTCCACAGAAGGCGATACCTGTTATGATTACTATTGCTAATTATAGTTAAGGCAAGCATGCCCCAAAGACTACAGGAGAAAGGACACTGTGACATTAGAGGAAAAAACCTATAAATACTGGAGATTTACTAGGGAACTTCTTAGGAGTATTAAAAAACAAAACAAAACAAAACAAAACAAAACAAAACAAAACAAAACAAAACAAAACATCTGGCCAGCCAGGGTGACTCATGCCTGTATTCCTAGCACTTTAGGAGGCTGAGGTGGGCAGGTCATATGAGGCCAGGAATTCAAGACCAGCCTGGCCAACATGGGGAAACTCTGTCTCTACAAAATATACAAAAAGTAGCCAGGTGTGGTGGTGCACACCTGTAATCCCATGTATTTGGGAGTCTGAGGCAGGAGAATCACTTGAACCCAGGAGGATGAGGTTACAGTGAGCAGAGATCACACCACTACACGCCAGCCTGGGTGACAGAGCAAGGCCGTGTCTCAAAATAAATAAAGATCTATTGTGTCATCTTGGGCAAGTGAATTTACCCTCTCTGTGCCTTAGTTTCCTCATCTGGAGAAAGAAGAAAATTAACAGTGGCTGCTTTGTGGGATTATTTAGAAGATTGGTGAATTAATAGACAAAAAGCTCACTGAGCAGTTACCTGGAACACTGTCATGGCTATGTAACTTCTTGTTTTAGCACCATCATTAAGACAAAAGCATGGTTTCAAATAAAACAGCCAAAGTAGGAAAGAAAAGGTTATTTACTTCAGTAACATTACTTTAATCAAGCAAGAGTAACCATTGTTTCTGATACTAGTACAATTCATTTTCATTTTTATGGTGATATAATCTTTACAAGTTTTTAAAAAACTAATTCTGGGTAAGTGCAGAGCTCATTAAATTTTAAAGTGCCTCACATATGTATATTTTATGACCAGCCTTAACTGGAAACCACATATATTTTTAATTCTGTTGAGACTGAAAGAGATGAGCGTTGCTCAGTGAGATGCCTGCTGTCCCCCTGGTTAGTCGCGGGAATAACCAGCCTCTTGGAAGAGTCTGTTCCATTGTAAAAGGAGCCCTGTGAAAAACCTGCTGTCCATGCCCAGGTTGAAAGGCTTCCCGAGTCCAGCACTACTGACTCAAAGCCATTTTGTAATCAGACCCTTCATCTTTCCAGACATCTCAGTGCATTCAGTGGTGAAAAGCTGCATGAATCCTACACTTTTCCCTAATAGGCTGAGTGTCCTGCTTTCCACCCTGAAACTCTGATGCTACGTTACTATGGGTTTCTGGCTGGTGAGATTCTGGCAGATGCTCCAGCTGTCTACTAATTACTTTTCCGGTTTGTCTTTCTGCTTAACTAGTCATGCTCTTTGTCTTCTGACAAAATCACACCCTGGAGCAGTCCCCTCAACTCCACAAAACCACAAGTTTCTTGGACTCAAGGGGTATGCTCTTCGAGGTCCAGGCCTGAAACCAGAAAGCCCTGCTGGGGCATATGTGACTGGCAGCCCTTGGGGGACCTGATCCCTGCTCGGGGTGACCAGAGAGGAGGCAGGGGATGGGCCAAAAAAGATGCAATACAAATACCCCATCCTGAGGGAAGGTTTGCTTAATTCCAACTGGGCTGTTTTGTTTGGCAGATGACTCTGCACACTTTCTGATAAAGGAGGGTTTAGAAACAGTTTATTTTTTCAATAAATCACTTAATGAGCATAACAAAACACTCTATGGTGTGAATTTTTCTGCCAGTGTATACAAACTGCAGGTGTGCCCAGGCAAAAACCCAGCCAAGTCCCTGCCAGCCCCTAAGGTGTGCATATGTTGGCCAAGGAACCAAATTGCTATCTACATGAAGGCAAAGACCTGAAGACTCAGTATGTGTTAATGTCAAACAATATTACACTTCCTTTGAACAACAACCCAGATGAAAAACTATTCATAAAAATCTTAGCAAAGATCCTTAAAATGATTTTGACCCAGTTATCCAATAGACCGTTACCTCACTTTTAGCAAACTGAGCCTCGTGCCACATTAGCTTAACGTGGGCGGGGTGAGGAGGAAGATCTTCAAAGTAAAACATGGGACATATGAGGGAGTGATATATGTATGCAGCCAGAGCAACCACAGCACCCACAATCTTCACATCCTGACTTGAATCCTTGGATTTAAACCTAAGTGCTGAATTCTGAAATATGTAGACTAATTTTTTATTTCTGGAAAGATTATGTTCTTTCATTATAATCTTTAATAGCAAGAGTAGTGAAGACAAGTAAAAATGCTAACGTAGGTAAGTTAAAACTTCATAACTTGAACACATAAAAGACATACACATGCACAAACAGGGTTTTGGCTCAATGTCTTACTTGCTTTCCTTAAAGAAGCGGTGTTGTAGTATATTCTGCCAAGCTGAAGCCAGATGCTTCTAGCCTCAACTCAAAGTCTTATCAGTTACAAAAAACAAAACAAAAAACCCCAGAGATTCCTTTCTTTGTTCTTCAGTATAAGAAAGGGTATTTGTTTGATTTTATTTTCAAGGCTGGCTAGATTGTGATCAGTCTCCAAACTCATGTTACCTTTGGGCTGAAATCAAGACTACCAAAGGTCAAGTCCTCGACTTTCTCTTTCCTAGAAGAAACTTCAAGACACTGGAAAACAGAATGAAAGTCCTAATGGCACTCGTTTTTAGCCTTTCATCTTTAATATTCTAATTTCGTGCTGTAAATAAGATACTTCATATATTTGAGGGTGTCTGCAGGACATAGTATTTATTTTGATGTGGGAAGGAATGTAAATTAATGTAAAATGCAAACACGTCCCTCATCAGAGGTAGAAACATTACCTTGATTGGCAAGTACCATCTCACCAACAGCAGCTCAAATCACAGAAAATTATCAATGTCTGATTTTTGTGATCAAACCTAATAAATGTTCAGGCTGACCTTGTCCAAGACACTTAAGCATCCTGCTGTGAATATCACAGAAACCAACCGAGAATAAGCAAAGGAATACACGGAAGTTCTTAAATGTTTTTAAAAGGGAGCTCTCGCCTTATAAAGGACGGATGATAACATTTGCTCTCATCCTTACCACACCTCTCTGAACATGTTGGGTTTGCTCATGAAGAGATCCAATGCTCTTCTATTCTCAACAAGTGAAGTGTCTGGCCAGGTCAAGGAATTTCCATAGCACTTTTTAAGAAGTTTCTTTTTTCTTTTTTGTGTATTCCAGATACAGTTTAAAGATTTTTATGAAAGAAACCTACAGTATTCCAGCAGAGTGTAAGTGTCCACCATTTTCTATTTAGCCCCAGAAAAAACCAAATAAGGAAGTTGGTTTTTCTACAGTTTTCTAGGAAGCAGGTGACTACTGAATATGGAAAAATAAAAAAATAAAAAAAACCAGATTATTCTTTTCTGGATTCAGAACTCTACCAAATTCTGATTTTTAGAATCTGGATTTTATCATATTAGATTTGGGATCCAAAGTAAATTGAGTTGTGCATTTTCTTGATTTGTGACAGTTGTTCTAATGGTTTGTTTAGTTGCCTATTTCAAGCAAAAGTGGATGCTTATGAATTGGCTTCATAAGGTGGTTTCTAGAAATGACAAATGATCTGATTTAGCAGGTATTATTATACATTTTCAAATTATCTGCTCCAAAATTCTACTGATATATCAGGTTAAATGAGCTCCCCCTCGCTTTCTAATGATGCCCAGGCATTTACATCCCCCTCACTCACAGTCAGTCGGAAAGGGGAAGGTTCTGACACCTAAAGACAGCAAGGGGCGTCCTGGAAGGTGACTGCAGGGGCATGTATGGAAAGGGAAAATGAACAGGAAAACAGGACATTTCTGAGTGAGCCTCAGACAAAAAAAAAAAATCACAGCTGCTTCACTATACTATGCCATTTGGTTTTTTATAACTTGACAGGCTAACACCTTAATCATGATATTTTCTGTTTCAGCCTACAACACGTCTGAAAGTTTTGAGCAGGAATATGTATAACTAATATCCACGAGGATACTAATTGTCACTACGGAGAGGTCAGATTTTACAATCATTAGGTAGAACTGGGCAAACAAAATGGGTAGAGGAATGAAGAGCTCACAAAGTTTTATTTAAAAAACAAAAGAAAAAAGCCTCTTAAAAAAGAGCATCAAGGGAAAATAATTAATGCAGAAAACGTGATAATCTTTTAAACATTTTTTTAAAATCATGATAAAATATACATAACATAAAATTTAACATTTGTTTTGTTTTGTTCTGTTAGATGAAGTCTCACTTTGTCACCCAGGCTGGAGTGCCATGGTGTGATCTCAGCTCACTGCAACTTCTGCCTCCCTGGTTAAAGCCAGTCTCCTGCCTCAGCCTCCCAAGTAGCTGGGATTACAGGCATGTACCACCATGCCTGGCTAATTTTTGCATTTTTAGTAGAGATAGGGTTTTGCCATCTTGGTCAGCTGGCCTCGAACTCCTGACCTCAGGTGATCCATCTACTTTGGCCTCCGAAAGTGCTGGGATTACAGGCATGAACCACTGTGTCAGGCCAAAATTTACCATTTTTAAGTGTGAAGTTCAGAGGCACTAAGTCTTGTGAAGTTCACATTGTTGGGCAACCATCTGTACCATCCATCTCCAGAACATTTTCCGCCTTGCAAAACTGAAACTCTGTCCCCATTAAACACTAACCCCCAATTATCTCCTCCCCAAACCCCCAGCAACCCCCATTCTACTTTCTGTCTTTATGAATTTGACTATTCTAAGCACTATGTACGAATAAAATCAGACAGTATTTGTCTTTTGGTGACTGGCTTATTTCACCTAGCATTGTCTAGAAGGGTCATCTATGTTGTGGCATGTGTCAATATGTAATTATTTACTTGACAAAAATCCTAGAATTCTAGAACTAGATGTCAATTCCAAAGTTCTAGGGAGTTAGTCTTAAGAAAAATTAAAAGGATTAGCGCTTTACAAAAGAATAATAAACCTTGAGCAATTTGTATCCCAAAAAGACAATAAAAGGCTAAATAGATAAATGCTTTCACTAAAATTAGATGAATTCCTAGGAAAGAGATATATAGGAGGCTATTTCCTGGAGGAAATTTACACCACCATTTTAGCCTGCTATAAGGTGGAGATGGGAGACAGCTAATTAGGGTCCTCTCCATAAAACTGACTTGAGAATCGGGGTGTGGTTTCTTACTTGGCTGAGTGCCTTGCCAATCATTTCTGCACCTGCTGGGCCTGGGGATTGCTGATGTGCTTCAAGCATAAGAAAACCACATCAAAGGCTCAGCTCACTGGCATACCTGATGGTCAAGGACAGAGACCTCCTCTGACCAAGAACACCCCAATGAGACTGGCCTGGAGGGTCCAAGCCAGTTCAGCAATGTCTTATGGAGTCCTAGGGTGGTCCTGGTTATTCAGTTTTGGAGAGCATGGTTTGGCCTATAGGACACAGACTCTCTTCCACAGACTTCCTTAGGGACCAGCTGTGTCTCAGTCTGCATAAGACCTAGGGGAACTAAAATGGACTGTTCATCCCAGCCTGCAGAGTATCAAAGCTCTTAGTTTCCAGTGTCATGAGAAAACATGCGCCCAAGTTTCCTGGGCTGGACTTGAACAGATGAAGCCTGCAGACACAGGGAATGGGGGTTTTCTTCTATCTAATCCAAGTAGGAACAACACACTGAAGTGTCTCTTCCATTCACTGGGTGCTCATGAGCCATGCAGGAGCAATCATATCACCCATGGGTGGTGATTTTCTTCCCTTTCTTCTCTCAGTAATGGCACTGAGAACAGAATGTTCTGATCACTATATGGCAGAACACATGAAAATTCCTAGAGAGATCTGTTCTATGCACCCACTCCTCCATTCAGCGTGTTCTGTTCCCACTGTGGTTCTGCTGCTGGACAGCAAAATCTGTTCTGAGAGCTTCAGGGAAAGAGGGTCTCAATTTGTGGCCAGATGCCCAGGAGTGATTAAGAGATTAGAACATTCAGACACTACATCTCAAGTATGGTTAATTGCCTACAATTCAACAGTGTCAGTCCATCTCGTGAGCCACTCAGCTCCCTAACAAAGGAGACCTTTGCCGAGCTACAAGCGTTCTGTTTTGTTTTTGAGACAAAGTCTTGCTCTGTCACTCAGGCTGAAGTGCGATGGCACGATTTTGGCTCAGTGCAACCTCTGCCTCCCAGGTTCAAGTGGTTCTCCTGTCTCAGCCTCCTGAGTAGCTGGGACTACAGGTGTGCGCCACCACACTTGGCTAATTTTTGCATGTTGGTCAAGCTGATCTTGAACTCCTGACCTCAGGTAATCTGCCCACCTTGGCCTCCCAAAGTTCTGGGATTACAGGTGTGAGCCACTGTGCCCAGCCAGTTCTCACATTTATTATAATGTACCAGACCCCAATAAACAGACCTTCCTCCCAAACAATCATCAGGGGATTAGCAAAAAAAAAAAAAGAAGCCTATCTGAAAAAGTGAACTAGGCAACACTGAAACCTGGGCAGACTAACAGACCCTGGTCAGAAGACAGGACCTGAGCAAGAAGGGAGGAGACTCAAGCTTAACATGATTTCTCTCCTATTGCTACTTACCTTCTCAGTGTGTGCTTGCTCTTGAGTTATTCTCTGGGTGAGTGAGGATGATGGAAAAACAGCAGTAAGGATAACTTAAAGCTTATAATAGTGAAATCTCGACTGTTTAACCCACAGAGCCCAGACAGTATCAATCATTCACAGTGGCACACATTTTGCATATAAGCTATGTAAATACAAGCATGAACTACTGTAGACACCAGAATATCATCTTTTTTTTAGTGGAGACCACATTTTCCCTTCCTCCTGTAAGTCCAAGGAGAGAGGGATAAAATGGAAAAAACCGTGTTCCTGTATCATCTACAAGATTTCACCTGGAGTCAAGTTCACATTCACCATAGAGCAAATAAGTCATTTGGTTTCAGAGAGAACAACTTTATTCTCTGAGTGGCAGTGATTTGTTTCACTCTGCCTCATTACTCCCCAAGTGTGGCGTAACATAAAGTCTTAAAAAAAAATCCCCGCGGTTGCCAGTCTTGGGACGGTTCTGATATCTTATGTACCTCTCCTACAGTCCCATCTTTCTCTGCACAATAAGCGAATAGGCATGCTTCTTTTCTGAAAGCACAATTGTTTTACTTGCCAAGTCTCTCTGACCTTACTTCTGGCCTAAGGTGTTTCTAGTGAAATGTAGTATTTCAGTGTTTTTGCCAAATTTCTTGACTACCGGCTCAGAAGAAACAAACTTTCACTTAGAAGAGGTCCTTCACCTAAATAAAGACATGAATGCTCTTTTATCTAAACTGCAGCCTTCTGAAGCTTCAGCCTTGCTCTCACTTTGCTAAGCACTCACTGTGGGTATTCAGATTTTTATTAGGATGTTCTAGCTACAAGTCAGAGATCTGATGAAAAAACAGAAGTCACAGAGAGAACCTTATATTTTCTTTATTTGTAATTGCAAATGGAAGCTGGTCACAGGTGGCTATTTAAAGGTGAACCCCTTTCACTGCCTGTGACTTTCTGCTCTGCAGTGGGACTATGGACCTATGGTCGGGATTTGCTTGGCGGCACACTGCTCAGACTTGAAGGATTTTTCATGTTTATTTTGAGTTTGAGAGCTATTTCTGCCTCTCATGTTTCTCCCCACCCCTCTTTTCTTTGTGCATAACCAGCTCATTGTCTTGGTTTCAGAGAACTCCAAGTTTCTGGGAGCATCTTTCAGGGAGGATTGGAGCCATAGGATTGGTATCAATTTTCTACTTAAAAAAGTTTCCCTCCAGGGAGAAATTACTTACCAAGCTATCATATTATCAACTTCTTTCTGCTCTTTTATTCCTGTTTACCTCAGCGTGCAAGAAAAAGAAAGAAAGAAAGAAAAGAAAGAAAGAAAGAAAGAAAGAAAGAAAGAAAGAAAGAAAGAGAAAGAAAGAAAGAGAGCAAGCCCTTTTTCTGCAGCTGAACTTTCAAAGAGGACTTTAATAAGGCATCCAACCATTCAACATCCAGATTAATGGTGTTGACAGAAGCATGCTTTCCAATAACGCCTGTTTTGTTAATCTGGTAAAAAAACAAAAATGGGTATTGTTTTATATATTTATTTAACGAGTATATATGGTAAGACTCTAGCTTAGATAAATAATGAGTCCAGAACCTTCTTTCATCTATCCTGTGCCTGAAACCACCATATTGAGATTTGAAGGCATAACTGTTTGGTAGTTTCTACATATACATATATATACATACACACACACACACACACACACACACACACACACACACACACACACACATATATATATATATATATATATATATATATATATATATATATATATATATATATTAACCTTTCTGGTTTTATTAAGAAAAAAAGACAGTATAAAGTAAATTAAACCAAATGGTAGGTAGGTATGTTTAGAAGTACATGTCCCGGAGGAGCTATCTTGGGATCTTCTCATACGATTTCTGTGACCTTACCATATAGTGTCATTCTTTGATAGGGACTTCTGAGCCCCCTGCACAAGTACTTGGGTTGACAGTGACTTGAGAGGAAGTTGTTCTGGGTCCAGTCCTTACGGAAGAAACATAGAGAGTGCTGACGTTTCTCTTGGGTTCCAATCCACCCCCAGGGTGCTAGGCAGTGCCTAATTTGACTCTCCCCACTCTGGGCTCTGTGGGGTGCCTTTAATGTCCTACAACCCTGATCAATGACAACAGGTGCTGGGCAACCAAAGACATGCCTAATTAGCTATGAGCCAAAGGTAACAGATTACTACGTCAGTACCGCAAACCGATCAGAGAAAATCCCTATGCGGGCTTTTTCTTTCTTTCTTTCTTTTTTTTAATCAACTAAGAGATTCTAGTAAAACTTTTTTTTTTTGTGATGGGGTTTCCCTCCTGTTGCCCAGGCTGGAATGCAATGGCACAATCTCAGCTCATTGCAACCTCCACCTCCCAGGTTCAAATAATTCGGCTGCCTCAGTCTCCCAGGTAGCTGGGGTTACAGGCGCCTGCCACCATGCCCTGCTGATTTTTTGTATTTTAGTAGAGACAGGGTTTCACCGTGTTGGCCAGGTTGGTCTTGAACTCCCGGCCTCAAGTGATCTGCCCACCTCAAAGTGCTGGGATGACAAGCATGAGCCACCGTGCCTGGTGCCCTGCTTATTTTGATGCAGCCAAATTCTAATCTCTGAGCATCTTTTGGTAAATATGCTTAAGGCAGTGTGTAAAACTGTGAGGTGGTGTTTATAATCATAAAACATTAAAAACTGTTACCTGAGTGTCTACTATTTCCATGATTCAAGTGTTTAAGTGGCATTCCCCCTGCTTTCCTTTAATTTTCCAGACAGGCAATGCCATGCTATTCTTCACTATAGAACAGCAGGAAAAGAGCTATATTTACAATGACATTTACATGTATCCAGCTTAACTGTTAGCAGAGGTTTGGACTAGGATAAGAAATGGATGACAAGACTTATTTAATAATTAATTTCATGTGATTTTTAGTCCCTCGGCTTTTCAAATAAGGCCTTTCTGAATTGTATTATACATAAGCAATGGAATGGTTCAAGATCAAGTGACTAAGTCCCAGAGAAGCAACTGAGTACTGTCTCTTGGGCTGTTTCTACTAGAGATCTATTTTACATCACCTAACACAATTAACTTAGTAGAGAGCACATACATTTGTCACCTAGGGAGGAGCATGGTTAAGAATGAACCTCGAGGGCTGGCTCACACCTGTAATCCTAGCACTTTGGGAGGCCAAGGCGGACAGATTACTTGAGGTCAGGAGTTCGAGCCCAGCCTGGCCAACATGGTGAAACCCTGTCTCTACTAAAAATACAAAAACTAGCCAGGCATGGTGGTATGTACCTGTAGTCCCAGCTACTTGGGAGACTGAGGCAGAGAATTGCTTGAATTCAGGAGACGGAGGTTGCAGTGAGCCAAGATCATGCCACTGCACTCCAGCCTGGGCGACGGTGCAAAACAAAAAAAGAATGAACCTCAAGTTTTTGATTTTCAAACTACCACCTTACAGGTTGCCTTATGGGATGGAGGGTGTTGCAACAAAGGCAAAAAACATTGCTCTCAGGTGAGCAAGGAAGCCGGTAAACTACTAAAGACACAGTGACTAGTTAATGAGAGCAAAATTTTTCATGTATTATTTTCATCCATATTGGGGAAAAGAAAAAGACAAAAAAGTTGGCACCTCAAAGTGAATGCTTATGTAGTCAGTGAAAACACAGAGATCGCTAAGGGGGAAAAAAGGGGGCTGTTACTGGTTTTGAAATAAAAGTCTCCTTTGCTGCGGAGGCCGTGGATGTGGCTCTGAATAAGAGCTGTGCTAGTGTATCCTGACTGTAGTGAGTGCTGACGGTATTGAGTCCTGACTGTGGAAGAAATGTTCCACCGGAAATCCCTGGGACCTCACAGTGCAGCAAAGACAAGGAGCAAGGTCCCAGGGCGGCTCAGCGGCCAAAGGGTCACCATCCAGAAGGAGGGCACATCCAGGCCTCCATTGGGATTCCTCTGGTCTGGGCAGGCCTGGTTCTTCTGGCTGTCCTCTGGATTGGTAAAAACTGTGTGGGTCCACGTCAGCTGGGTAACAGTCTACTGCCTAGGCTGCCAAAGCACAAAGCATATGGATTGGCAGAGTAAAGATCTATTTCTTTTGTGCCTATAGATATGGACCCAGTCTCTGACAATCTTAGGATAAAGAAATTTTCTCCTGCTCAATATGGGAAGACCATATGCTTTCAAATAACCATGGCTTCTTATGAGACACTAGGAAAATGACAGTAGAAAATCAGAATTTTAAATTTGTTTTCAAAGTTTTACGCTCTGGGCCAGGTGCAATTGCTTACACCGGTAATCCCAGCACTTTGGGAAGCTGAGGCAGGCAGATCACTTAAGTTCAGGAGTTCGAGACCAGCTTGGCCAATGTGATGAAACCCCGTTTCTAGTAAAAATACAAAAATTACTCTGGTGTGGTGGCTTGCACCTGTAATCCCAGCTACTTGGGAGGCTGAGGCAGGAGAATCACTTGAACCCAGGAGGCGGAGGTTGCAGTGAGTTGGGACTGCACCACTACACTCCAGCCTGGGTGATGGAGTGAGATTCTGTCTCAATTAAACACCAACAAAGTTTTACACTCTGTTCTATGAAGAAAAATGTTAAGTGTCACTACCCACCTTTTCTGCAATAAGCAACGATAATTATTTATTATGAGGGAGAGGTAAGTTATAAAGTATTTTTAGTGATCTGCTAAAACAAAACTAGTTATTTCTTCCTATTCTCACTCGTCCCACTTCCCCCTACCAAAACCACAGAAGGCAAAAACCCTACAAACCCTCAAACCAACAACCCTCAATGAGGAGAAAAAGAAAGAAAAGTGCTTTCATGCCTAGGAGCTGTCTGTCTACCCTTGGAAAAAACAATAGTGCATGCGTTAGAAGGTTACTTCTACATTTTTGGAAACCACAATGATATGTGAATCCATGGAATCTAGAGCCACTGAAAGATTAATTATACCATACTCTCCTCCAGTTTGGGTTGGAAGCTTTCTTTTACAAGCCCCACTATCATCTTCATGGCAAATCCATGCTTTGCTTCCTAAGGTTTTGCTTTTTTTTTTGTTTGTTTGTTTTAACTGAATTCCATCCCATTTTAAAAAATAATCTAGCATATTTCAAACAGCCTGTAAGTATCTTATATCATACTAAGGGAAACTTCAAACAACTGAAAAGTATAAAAAGGTGGCCATAGTTATATAATCAGTGATTTAATAACCTCAAAAAGAAAACATTTGATTTAAAAATATAATCCCAAATGAAGACATATCATGTTTCTGGGAGAAGGGGAACAGGGTTTCAGTTGATAAAACAATGTTATGTTTTAAAAACATGCCACGCTTACTTCCATCCTTTTTCCTTTGGACTTTGCCTCAATCTTCAGTCACTAAGGAATTAGTACATACTAGAGATCAGATTTCTTCTTTGTCCGATTTGTATGGCAGGTAAGTCCCAAAAGTCTTTTCTCTTCCATCTTCTCATTTATTTGGGAGAGGGAAAGCATCCTATTTTTTGACCACGTTCTTTCCTTTTGGGTAATGGTAAGTAATATAACAAAGTCAGCATCCCTTAAAGCAAAGGGGTTTTCTCCTTACAATGTTAGCTGTATACACAGAGTCCATAAACAGTGGCTGTTCACATTATTTGCAGAGAAAATTATTACAGGTTATTAAACTATTTATTAGATGCAGGGAGGGAGGGAAGAGCTCAACAGACAATACTGTTTGCTAGCTCTTAGATCATTATCACTTCCGTGTTACTCTCTGTTCAGGTCTCATTCCTGTGATATACAATATGACACATCAAAAGGTTTTTGGTTTGGCCACAGCCCACTCTGATGATCAAAAGTACAAAGTCAGCCCAGAATGCTCTTTACGAGCTATACAATCATTAAGTCTTCTGACAAATGTTGCTCTTCACATCTGGGTCTATTCAGCTCCTTCTAATCATAGCTGTGTCCCTCTGCCCTGGATGAACATACACACTTGTTAAGTTAGATTGTCATTCGGGCAGACGCTGCTTCTCACGGTCACCCGGATGTGTGTCCTCAAAAGCAGCTGGTCTTCCCTGTGGACTTTCAGGGCTGGGAATGTGAACGAGGGTGGTCAGGAGCCCTCCTCTGTACCCTTCCCTGCCTCCCCACGATGCACCCTTCAGTTTAAACCTGCTTCTAACCGGCACCTGCGGTACTCAAATCACTTCAGTAACTAGTAACTTCAGTACTCAAATCACTCTCACTTCATTCCTTCAGGTAAAATTGCCTCACAAAAGGTATGTTTTTGTATATTTCCTTTCACCACAAAAGGATTTCTCAGCAAACACAAGAATAATTGTCTTTCAAAGTAGCTGGTCTCACCGGCTTGATGAGGAACCCGCATATCAGGTCCATGCCACGGCTAACCCCGCCCTGCTTCCAGATGCAGCCTGAGAGGAGCTGCCTGCTGCCTGGGTCGGGAGGGTGGGCCATGGCTGCACATTCATGCATCATGGGCTTCCCCGCTGCTGACCCTGAGCTAAATGTGTGTACCAAGGTATTGTGTGTCTAGGAAGTCATCTAATAAACTCAGTGCGTTGTCCTTCCATTTGGAGGGAAAACGTGCTCTGGCTGATAGAGGATATGGACATCTGTACTAACCTTAAGTAAACTGCATTTGAAAGCTTGTATTTTCAGGCATTCAGCCACTCATTTCCTTCAAGCCCTCTGAAGTCCTGACTGTATGCTGAGTACAGAAGCCAGAAGACAGGACAGTAGGCTGGAATCACACCTCAGCCGCATCCGGGGTTCACGGTAAGATGGGGACAGCGTGTAGCACTGCCAGGAGTCCTACTATGGCACCTCCTGGAAGGGCGGGGCGAATGCTGGGACACCCTCTCTCCCTCTCCTGGAGCTGCCTGCTGTGGAGAGGAAAGGAACCCTTTACAAAGGCAAGCTGAGCAACTTAATCTGAAACTAATGAATGCTTGGAAGCAGGAAAAACCTTTTTAAAAGACCTGATTTATGAAAAGGTGCTGAAAAGCAGAAAAACTGTGATGTCTGCCAGAAGGCACAGCCAATTAAAGCCCAGAGAGCCCTCATTGAGTTTTTTTTTTTTTCCTCCTGATTAGATTTGAGAAAGTCATGCTCTGCCGTAGAGATAAGGAACTGTGAGGTGCTCCCATTAGTTTAGGAGAGGGCAGAGGGGGCAGGGAGAGGCATGGTGATGTTATGAAGGTTTAAGAAGGAAGAGAGTGGTGTATACAAGAGAATTCTAGGAGGACTGCGAAACCTGCCCATGACATGGAATGCTACTAAGCCTGTGCTGTGACCCACATGATGCTGCCAGGGAAACCTCACTCTTTGTTCCAACAGGGCATGATTCTCAAAGGGTACCAGCAGGAGACTTAGGATGCCAACACCCAGAGAAAAGGAAGGCTGGCTGCAGGCAGGGGACTCTGATTCCAGGCTATCTGGGGCTCTGCCTCTCACTGCCTCTGTGTGCAGTTCTCTGTAACACCAAGACTGGACTCTGCCTTCCTCTGTGGTCCAAGAGAAGCTCTGCACAGAAGCGCCATTCGGGGCTCAGAAGGAAGATGGGTTCACCTTAGAGAAGGGAAGGAGGGGTGGCCAGTGGGCTCTCATATCCCCTGAGGATAGCCCCGCTCTTCTAGATGGGGTCATCCCCAGTGCTTGTGGATTGTGGAACTATTGCATTTAATGGAAATATAGTTTATAAACTGTGAAGTGCTCTACAAATGCGAAGTGAGCACCAGGCAAGGTAAAGGCAATGTTCATTTTGTTGCATCCTGAAATAAGACTGTCCATTTCTGCTGAACTAAAAAGAAGAAAACAATAGATGAAGTACTTTCCACTCCCTCAATCTAAAGCATTTGTCTCACATTGGAGGTGACTTGAACAATTCTCAAAAACAAAAACAAAAAAAGGAACGTAAGTAAGCATTGGATGTAACATATAGAGAGATGTTCCCTTCACGATATTGATATGGTCCAATCATAAAAAGTGTTTTCACTTCCCCAGATTCTCATTTAAATGATGAGCTTCCTAGCAGCTTATGAGTCTCTTAGTAAAGTAAATGTAAACATTGCTTTTTACATTATTTTGTAAGATGATTTCAATTGAATGAAGTTACGGGTAGGGCTAAATCAAGGAATACAGTTAGGAGTTTAAAAATTTTATCCTCACTAGAAAACATAGCAATAACACACTTGAAAATGTAATTTGGGGCTGGGTGCAGTGGCACACACCTATAATTCCAGCACTTTTGGAGGCTGAGGTAGGAGGGCTGCATGAGCCCAGGAGTTTGAAACCAGCCTGGACAACATACCAGGACCCTGTCTCTACAAAAAGTTTAAAAATTAGCCATGAGTGGTGACACATGCCTGTAGTCCCAGCTACCTGGGAGGCCAAGGCAGTAAGATTGCTTGAGCCCAGGAGTTCAAGGCTGCAGTGAGCAGGGACTGTGCCACTGCACTCCAGCCTGGGTGACAAAAAAAAAAAAAAAAAGAGTAAAAATGGAATGCCACTTAAGGACTAATTAGGAAAAAGGAAATGTGATATGGAAGCGGCAAGGCTCTTGGAAATGAGCCCGGCGCATAGCACATGATTAGGTCACAACAAATTACAGGGCAGAGAACATACATTTTAAAGTCCAAGCTGCTACTGATAGTGACAATCAGAACAAGCCTTTCTCTAACCATACAGAAGTGAGTTCTTTTTGAAGCAAAAACATTACTTTTTTAAAAATTTAACTTTTAAGTTCAGGGGTACATGTGCAGGCTTGTTATACAGGCAAACTTGTGTCATGGGAGTTTGTCACACAGATTATTTTGTCACCTGGAGTGTAAATTAGTTCAAAAACATTTTAAACTGTCTTACAAGTGTCCCTGGCAGCAGACAACTTGCCATTACTATACTTTAGATTATATCAAGTTACAGGCAACAACCTTCTCTTGCCTGTCCCCCAAAAATGTCTTTCACATGCAACTGGAAGAATGCACAGTATCTTCGTTTTACCTTACTCACCATCCCGGCCCACTCAAGCTGTCCTGGGGTCGTGATGCCAGCGGAGCACAGGGGTCCTGTGGGATCCTGCAGAAGATCCAGCCTCACCCAGGAGAATTCATTCCCATCACACCCATTAATTCCACCCAAGCAGCTCTGTTTCACACCCACCCTCCTGTCTTCTACATCGTGTCAAGGTACCCCTGGGAGTATGCATCACTCATCTCTCATTGGTGAGTTTTCAGATAATTATAATCATGCTGATGAGCCACATGCACCCAGAAGATGTTTTCGTTTAAAACTAAGCCCTTGGCACCAACTTCCCCCCGAACTACCACCATCTGCCCAACAGTTCTTAAGGTGCAATTAATTAAGACAAATAATAAATTGCTCCTATCATACTGCTTTCCCCAACTACTACTATTTTAACAGTATGGTTGTCTACTCCTCATTGAAAATACAGAATATTTAAATAACATTAGGAGTAATTGATATAACTTAGGTGGCCGGGTGTGGTGGCTCATGCTTGTAATCCCAACATTTTGAGAGGCCGAGACAGGAGAACCACTTGAACCCTGGGATTTGAGACCCACCTGGGTAACATAGTGAGACCTTGTCTCCATGAAAAAATAAAAATATTAGCCGGGCACAGTAGCAAGCGCCTACAGTCACAACTACTTGGGAGGCTGAGGTGGGGGCCCAGGAGGTTGAGGTAGCAGTGAGCAGAGATTGCACCACTGCACTCTAGCCTGGGCGACAGAGCAAGACCCTGGCTTAATAAAATAAAATAATTTATGTGAAGGGGCATGGAAACCTAAACATGATTTATATATTATTTCTGTAGAAAGATGTATTTTAAGTGAATTTTATGAATCACAACTAGATGGTAAGCTATAGACAATACTAAAAACAAACAAACAGGAGCAAATACAAAGCCATAAAAAAAGGCCCTCTAAGGTGAGTCTACCCCCTACTGTTTATATGGTAAACACTTACTATACATAAAGATAGAGCAAACCAAGGGGCCTCATCCAATTCAATTCCAGATGGTTCTCTCTGCTGTAACCAGGCACCTGGTCCAACTGTAATGTTATCCTCAGCAGAGCACAACGATGATGCAGAGAAATTTGCTTCCTCCGAAGTCCTAATGTATTCCAGTGCCAAATATTCATAAATAGTTCTGAATTTTCCATATCACTTTTTCATTAGGGCAAATGGCTGAGAACGAACTGCATTATAATAGAACATTTTTATATTTTAAAGGGATAAATGAATATTCATAGCATTTGCAGGTAGGAAAAATGAACTCTAGTTCAGCTCCTACTGACAGAGAATGTCCTGAAGAGAGAGATCCAACACTAAATATTCATTGCCATCCTCACTGTTTATTCATAACTTGTATTCTCTCAGGCAAGCAATTTAAAACATTTCATTAAATCTACTAACAAATTAACACGACTGAAACAGAACTCATTCTCTTCACTACAGCCTAGCTCTTGATAGCAGCTGGGCATGGTGGCTCAAGCCTGTAACCCCAGGACTTTGGGAGGTCAAGGTGGAAGGATCTCTTGGGCCTAAGAGTTTGAGACCAGCCTGGACAACATACCAGGAACCAGTCTCTACAAAAAAACTTAAAAAATTAGCTAGGCATGGTGTCATGCACCTGTGTTCCCAAATACTCCGGAGGCTGAGGTGGGAGGATCACTTGAACCCAGGAGTGAGCCCTGATCCTCCACTGTACTCCAAGCCTGGGTGACATACACAGCGAGACCCGTTTCTAAAATAAATAAATAAAATAAAACTTGGTGGCATCATCACCTGCCCCAGCCTCTCCCACCTCATCTGATCAGAGCCAAGTCCATTTGATTCCAGGTTATCTTTTTTTCCAGCCCTCCCTCCCCACCCCAACCCTGATCCAAGCCACTGCTGTATCTCCGGTACTTGCCACAATAGCCTCTTAATTGGTGTCCTTGCCTTTGGTCTCACCTCCCTCTAATTCATTAGCTATACTGAAACCAAATTATCTTTCAAACATGCAAATCTGAGCACACCACACCCTACTAAGAACCCTTTAAAGTTCTCCACTGTGAGCAGGACCAAGTCCACGCTCCTTACCCTGAATGACTGGGCCCTTCCCAGTCCAGGTTCACTCACCTAGCCACCCTCTCCTGCTGTGTCTCTGGTCTTTTTCCCTGCTCCAATCATACTAAGCATCTTTCATTCCTCTACTGGATCTGTCTTGCTTTCTGGAATGGGGACACAGTATTCTCTTTAGGCTTCAGCTGGAACAAAAAGCTTCCCTGATTTTGAGGATGGGCTATGGATTCCTCCCAAAAGATCCCAGAGCAAAGCTCCTGGTCTCCTCCTCCCAGCCCTGATCCTATTTCTTGCTAAGTGCCTCCTTGACTATTTGCCCTCCTATTAATAGATAGACTCACTGGAAGGCAAGGACTGCATTCGTCCTTTTGCTGACTCCATTCAGTGACCAGCACTTCGTAAATGTCCAAGAAACATTTGTTGAATGAACAAATTCTTGAGCATACTCTTGCCCTCTGTGTTCTATACTCTCTATTATTTAATAATGAAAACACTCCAAAATAGTATACTGAGCACTTGGGGAAGTATGTTACAACTTTTAGCTCATTAGGCAACCATCATACGTTGTTTCAAAACACCATGGTGTGCTTTTATCATAATTGTCAACAAAATTGAGAATGACTTGGTTGCACTTGTATGACTTGATTACAGAAGGGGTCCATGGTACATGGCAGCCACCATCGCCTAATCCCATGTCAAACAGCAGCCTATAATTAAAAGAAGATTCAATTTAATCTATCATTTCAAAAAGCATATGTTACTTAAATCTTAGTAACTCACTTTTAAAAAGGCACACTACTGAGAAAATCCAACCTTAAAGGACTTTTCCCCAAAATGGGAAAAAAAAAAAAAAAAAAGGACAGCATGCTGACACACATGCTGTAAAATCCAAGCGTCCCAATCATCTGTCATTTGCTTGTTTCTGCTTGCCGCTAACCAGTTGGCTCTGGCTTAAAGATTCCCTTTAATGCAAGTCATTAAATGAATACAAAGCAAGAAAAGTCAATTAGTCAAGAAAGCATAAAAACAGGTAGGGCATGGTGGCTCAAGCCTGTAATCCCAGCACTTTGGGAAGCCAAAGTGGGTGGGCAAATTGCTTGAGCCCAGGAGTTTGCAACCAGCCTGGGCAACATGGCAAAGCACCATCTCTACAAAAAAATAGAGGAGGTGGAGGTTGCAGTGAGCTGTGATCATGTCACTGCACTCCAGCCTGGGAGACAGAACGAGACTCTTGTCTAAAAAAAAAAAGAAAGGAAGCATAAACAGGTGTAGCATTAGCATACCAAGCTCAAAGCCTTTGCAACACTATCATACTTACATGCAGCACTTCATGCTTCTCAAAGCACATTTGCATCTAGTCTGTTTGGTCTAGATCTCCAAAAGAAGGCGTATCAGCCCATTATCCCTATTTACAGTTGAAAAAGTTGAAACCCACAGAGGTCAAGTTCACTGCTTAAGATCACAGAGCCAGTGGGTGTAGAGGTCAAATCCAGGGGTCCTGACCGTCAGGAGCCCATGATTTTTCTAACCACCACACTGTGATTAGCTTGCACCACTGATACTGAGTTAGTCAAGAAAGCATCAAAACAGGCAGGGTGTGGCGGCTCAAGCCTGTAATCCCAGCACTTTGGGAAGCCAAAGTGGGTGGGCAAATCACTTGAGCCCAGGAGTTTGAGACCAGCCTGGGCAACATGGCAAAGCCACATCTCTACAGAATGCAGAGGACAAGCCCCAAGAATTCAGTTCACTTCTGGATGAGGATGAACCATTTCCCCTCTCCTTTCTTTTTCAGTCCTTTTCTCCAGTGTAGACTCAAAATAGCAAGACCAGGTGAAATGGATAAAATCATGGTCAGCAGAGTAGAAAAGAAGAAAACAATGTTTTTCTCTTCAATTTTCCCTAAATATCACCAGCTCTGCTTTTCTCTCACAGTCAGTCAACACCTATGAGACTCTAAGCATGAGCCATGAGTCAGATGAGCCTGGCTCCACTTGCTAGAAGCGATTCCCTTATTAACCTTTGAAGTGGGGAAGGTGACTCCCCACAGTGCATTCCCCATACCTCACGTCTGGCACCTAGGAAGGTCTCTGCACGTTTTTTTCTCCTTTCCCACACGCATGTTCACAGGGAAGCAAAACTTCTAGAGCACCAGTGAACTCACTGAAAGAAAGCACTCTGTCTTGAACCCTGCAGGAACTGAGATCTTCCCAAATATACAGGGGAGTAAAACCAATACAGTCCATGTCCATCCCACGCATATGCCTAACCACACGTGCAGTACATATTGAGTCCAAAAGGTACCAGACATTTTGCCTGGTGAGATCTTCCCAGGTATACAGATATACCTGTACACTTCCCTGTATACCTGGGAAGATCTCACCAGGCAAAAAGGTATATGTCCCTGTATTCCTGCATAATTGGTATATAGAAAGTGAGATCTTCCCAGATATACAGAGAAGTAAAACCAATACAGCCCCTGCCCTCCCCATAAGTATGCCTAGCCACACATGCAATATATATTTGGTCCAAAAGGTATTTATTTAAAAAAAAATAAAGTCCAGAGACAGTTTATTAAAGTATTTTATGAAGAAAAACTGCTAGGTGCAGTGGCTCATGCCTGTAATCCCAGCACTCTGGGAAGCCAAGGCAGGTGGATCACTTGAGGTCAAGAGTTCACGACCAGCCTGGCCAACATGGTAAAACTCCCATCTCTAC
>NW_016107350.1:9259541-9262668 GCF_001604975.1 Cebus imitator | reverse complement strand
AAAAAAAAAAAAAAAAAAAGAAAAGAAAAAAAATGAAAGAAAAACTTAATAGATCTCTCAGCATTAAATAATGCTTTACACACTGTGGCTGGAGAGAACTAAAATGCAGATTCTCAAAGTCACAGGGCAATGAAATAGCTGCAAGAGAGGGAACACCCACCATGTGCCAGGATCAGGGACACAGGCACATCCAGACTCAGCATCTCTACAGAAAACTGGAACAACTGTCTACACAGGTGTGGGGCTGCTCTGCAGAAGCCTGGAAAAGGGGCACACTGTGACCGGTAATATTAATCTGAAGAAATAATCAGATGTGTACACAGATTTCTGTACAAAAAATACTTCACAGCATTATTTATCATAGGAATAAAACAAACAACTTGAACAGTAACTACAGATGATTGATAAACGATGGGACATCCATGTGATGGAAGCTAGTAGCATTAATCATCACATTTTATTTTACTTTTTCTAATTTTAATTTTTATTTCAATAGCTTTTGGAGTACAGGTGGTTTTTGCTTACATGGATAAATTCTTTAGTGGTGATTTCTGAGATTTTGTGCATCCACTGCCTGAGCAGTGTACACTGGTCCCAATGTGTAGTCTTTTATCCCTCACCTGCCTCCTACCCTTCCCCCTAAGACCCCAAAGACCATTGTATCATTCTTATGTCTTTATATCCTCATAGCTTAGCTCCCAATTCATCACATTTTAGATGAATATTTAAAATCAAGAAAAACTGCCTATGATAAAAAGTAGGGAAAGGTTACAATACTGTTTTAAAATATATGCATAAAAAAGAGATAAGAAGATTATGTACTAAAATAGGATACAGATTTCTAGGTGGTAGGCTTGCATAAAATTCTTATTTTCTTTTTGATACTTTTGTTTTTCTTCTTTTTAAAATGAAAATAAATTGTATCTATAACTAGAATACAATTAATACATTTAGTTTTTTTTTTTTTTTTTTAAAGAGAGATCCTCTTCAAATACTACAGGCTTTTCCAGTAGCTTATGGTGTTAATTAAAAGTTTTTAATTTTGATAAAATATGCATTAAAATTTATCATTTGAATAATTTTTAAGTGTATGATTCAGTGGCATTAAGTATGTGCACATTATTGTATGATCATCATCATCATCCATCTCTAGAGCTCTTTATCACCCCAAATTGAAACTCTATAACCATTAAACAACACCTCCCTCTTCTCCTCTCCCCTGGCCTCTTGTAACTACTGTTCTACCTTCTATCTCTACGAACTTGACTATTTTGTGTATCTCATATGAATGCAATCAACCACACAACAGTTGTCTTTTTGTGTCTGGCTTATTTCACTTAGCATAACGTCTTCAAGTTTTGCCTATGTTGCAGCATACATCATAATTTAATTCCTTTTTTTTTTTGTGATGGAATCTCACTCTGTTGCCCAGGATGAAGTGCAGTGGTGAGATCTCTGCTCACTGCAACCTCCGCCTTCTGGTTCAAGCGATTCTCCCACCACAGCCTCCTGAGTATCTGGGACTACAGACATACACCACCATGCCCGGCTACTTTTTGTATTTTTAGCAGAGACACAGTTTCACCATGTTGGTCAGGCTGGTCTCGAACTCCTGACCTCGTGATCTGCCCACTGTGGCCTCCCAAAGTATTGGGATTACATGTGAGCCACTGTGCCTGGCCAATTTAATTCCTTTTTAAGGCTGTATAATAGTCCATTGTATGTATATGCCCCATTTTGTTGTAGGGCATTAGTTTTTTTAATGTAAGCTTTTAAAACCATGTCTGAACATCAAAATGATCAACAGTTCATATAATTTAAGAAGTGTACCATCAGAAAAAATAATTTTATAAATTCGCCACCTGCTGAAAAGCCACTAAAACACTCAATATTAAACTATATTTTGCAATAAGAATAAGACGCTAGACACTGTAATAACAATGCGCACGTGTCATTTTCATGAGCAGATGCAAAGGCTGGCACAGGAATCAGGACAATGGTTGGCCAGGAAGACTGCAAAGGGGCACCATGGACGCGTCTGGGCTGATGGAAACGTCCCATATCCTCGTGGCGTAGATTACACACAGGTATGCATTTGTCATTTCACAAAACTCATGGACCTATACACTTAAGATCTGTAGATTTCACTTACAGCCTAAAGGAAATCAGAGTAAATATGAATTTTACAGAAACAAAGGAGATTCTACAGTTCAGCTAGTGAGGCTTACTGTCATCCACTGCGTTAGGGCCCTTTGGCAGGTCTCTACTATACCCGGTATTAAGCCCGAGCTCCTTGCTCTTCAGTGCTGAAACACCGGTTTGTCTGGAGAGGCTGAGAAACACGTGGTGGATTAACTACCTACAATGCCAGGACATCTGCCCACATTTAGGAGACAGCCCAATAGGCATGAGCCCCAGGTGGTGGAATGCCTCTGTGTGGGGGTAGAAATGAGGTACAGGCAGCTGGCTGCATGCCAGGCTCCAGGCCAGGTGTCTTCCCAGGTGATGCAAGGCTGCATCCGAAGCCATCCCAAAGAAACAAGGCCTCTCTGGAAGGCGGTGAGGGAGCAACATTCAAACACAGAAACCTGCAGAGGAGGAGGGTAACGTCTTGACTCCCTTGTCAGGCTGGCTGCGAGCTGCCTTTCCAGTCGTGGCATTGGACTTGGCTAGAATCACGGGGAGGTGAAAGTCACTGCCTCCGTATTAAGTGTGAATATCTGTTACTCTCCTCTGTGTAGTTTGCCTTTATGAAATGTCAAGCTTAGGCCACACATGGTGGGAGGCCTCAGTGTCCTAGCCATGGTGAATTTCCTGCCAAACATTCAAAGCACTGCAAAGTCAGAGAACTTTTATTTTTTTTTGTCATTTACTATTTTAGATTCTCCACACTACTATTCCGCTCTGTTAAAGGGCATGATTCAATGGCCGGCCGATCTCCGGGTGGCTCACAAGGCAGCATAAGAAGCATACAAAAGGCCGGGCGCGGTGGCTCACGCCTGTAATCCCAGCACTTTGGGAGACCGAGGCGGGTGGATCACGAGGTCAAGAGATCGAGACCATCCTGGTCAACATGGTGAAACCCCGTCTCTACTAAAAATACAAAAATTCAGCTGGGCATGGTGGC
>NW_016107350.1:9252867-9259401 GCF_001604975.1 Cebus imitator | reverse complement strand
AAAAAAAAAAAAAAAAAAAAAAAAAAAAAAAAAAAAAAAAAAAAAAAAAAAAAAAAAAAAAAAAAAAAAAAAAAAAAAAAAAAAAAAAAAGAAGCATACAAAATTCTTATCATCTTAAAAACCATTTTGGAAACACAAAGTAGCCCCAGTGATGTAAAATGGCAAATTAGAAAATGGCAGTCAGGAACTCACATACTCTCCTCGACTTAAATAGTACATATATATATATATTTATTTATTTTACTATTATTTTAAGATGGAGGCTCCCTGTGACATCCAGGCTGGAGTACAGTGATCTTGGCTCACCCGCAACCTCCACCTTCTGGGTTCAAGCAATTCTGCTGCCTCAGCCTCCCGAGTAGCTGGGACTACAGGAGCCCACCATCACACCCGGCTAATTTTTGTATTTTTAGTAGAGACAGGGTTTCACTGGGCTAAGCTTTCAGTGGGCTAAGCTTCTTGAATTCCTGACCTCAAGTTATCCGTCCACCTCAGCCTCTCAAAGTGCTAGGATTACAGGCATGAGCCACTGTGCCTGGTGTGTGTGTGTATGTGTATGTGTGTGTATATATATATATATATATAAAAATATATAAATATATATATAAATATATATATATTTATATAAATATTTATATATATGTATATATAAATATATATATTTATATAAATATATATATATATATTTTAAGTGAAACAAAGGTTCTGAAAAGCATACTGATGTGGACTCACTATAATTTGAATGAAAGGCAGTAACCTGAAGCAACTATTTCTCACAGTATAAATGCTCACACAAGATGACCGAACCTGCAAGACTCCAAGCCCATTATATTCCTCTTTGGGTCACACACTAGAATAAGCCACCTTTCCTTCTCATGTCCTCAGAAGCTGATAACCACAAAGCTGACCTCTGCCCCTCCTGGTTCCTGGTTCATCTGGCTCCCTAGAAAATGTCTCATTAACCTATCAGCAGATATTCTGCTTCCAAGCTATTTAATCAGGATGACGAAATGTCCTAAGAAGCCTCAGCCTCACTTTTGAAGTCATCTTTGAAACTCCGTATCTGGGGACTCTGCTCTGCCTTTGGATTTCTCCCTAGCCTGGAGCCAGAGGTCCTCACTGTCATATCTCTGCCTAGGTGGGATAGCATGGTGGGTGTGGTGTGGGGCAGTGCCTATCACCTCCTCACACTCCAGAGTATAGAGTTGCATACATGCAGTCCCTCCTGTGTCCCCCAGGCTGGGGACAGTGACGTCAGCCCATCTTAGTGAGGACAGTGCAGATTCTTACTGACAAACCCACCTTTCAGTGTGACCTCTGGAAAACGCCATTACTGAGCTAAAAACCAGCTAGGACCTGCACACTAACTTAAACCAAAATATCCTCCCCCTAACTAGAGACAAAGCTAGCCAGTCTGTTCCTAGAGACCCTAACCAGATGTACAGACTGTTTTTAGATAACATTTTATCTAGTGGAATAAATATTGCCCCAACCTTTGCCCTGACAAATAATCGTTACTTTCCTTCCCTGGATGGACTTCTTTAAGAGCATTTTTGGGGCTGGGCATGGTAGCTCACATCTGTAATCCCAGCACTTTGGGAGACCAAGGCAGGTGGATCACTTGAGGTCAGGGGTTGGAGATCAGCCTGGCCAACAAGGTGAAACCCATCTCTCCAAAAAATAGGCAAATCAGAGGGGTGTGGTGAACATGACTCTAATCCCAGTTACTCAGGAGGCTGAGGCGGGAGAATAGCTTGAACCTGGGAGGTGGAGGTTGCAGTGAGCCGAGATTGTGCCACTGCACTTCAACCTGGGCAACACAGTGAGACTCCATCTCAAAAAAAAAAAAAAAAAAAAAGCATTTTTGGTATGAAGAAGCAACTACATAGGAAAAACACTAAGTTCTGATGCATAAACCTTCCTTCTAGTTGACTGAAAGCCCTCCTAAATGTTGTCTATGTCATTTTAAGTGCATTTGTTCTTACAGCATCATGAGTGGTATTTGGTTGTTGGAACAAGAACTGAATGATCTCAAAGCCATGGAAAACAAACCAACCAACAAACAAAAACAACGCCTGGGCTGATATGGCTTGATATGAAGCCTGCTAATTGGCATATCTTGCAATTCTATCTTCATCTTTGCCGACCAGAGCTCTCCACGTTTCCCAGCAGAGCATTTAGAGGGGAGAGGCAGGAGGTGAGTACATCCAGATGAGAACTGTGTCCAAACATCTTGCTGTTTCATGACCACAGACTTACTGCTGTGCTGCAAGGACTGGGCACCTTGTTGTATGTCATAATAAACTGTGCTGTATAATTAGACATTTTGCTCTGTGCTGCTCCAACTGCAACGGTGTTTCATGTGTTTTCTTAACCAGGTTCTAAACAATTTGAGGGCAGGGGCTGAGTCGAATATGGCCATGCTTCCTTGCCTTGTTCAAAAACCACTTCACTGCCATTTACTCTAGAATCTCTCTAGAACAGATGCAAAATGAGAGCAGGAAAACAAGTGTTACAGAGTATAAATGCTTTTCCCAAAGGAAGCCACCAAAGTTACTCCTTCACCTTTCCTGGAATTCTGGTGAATTTTAGTTGCCTGGGGCCAGAGCAGGTCCACAGCAGAACATTAAAAAGCAAGAACTCAATAAATATTAGCTATGTTTATGGTGTTGGTGTTATTATCACGTGGTTACGTGGGCATACTGCACAGCAACAAGAGGAAACTGAGTTCACAGTAACCAATTACTGAAACCAGTAGCAACTGATTAGTATTAACCAGTTAATTGGCAACTGGTTAGTATTAAAATGATAAAAGCAGGCACATGGCCTATAAATTTTTTTTTAAAAAGTCCCATCACACACCTAAGAGTCTCAGGAAGGCCATAACACTGCTGGCCATGCAGGGCTCAGGACCAGCCAAGGTCAGCTCCCACTGGTTGGTGCCAATCCCTTGGTTAAGTATTTTGAATCTCATGTGATTGCCCAGCACAACAACAGATATTTGCAGCCTCCAAAGATGCCATGTTATGCTTTGCCATATGATACTAATTTAATAAGGTAGATAAATGTGCAATGTAGGTTAGCCTTCCAACAACACTAGTGCTCATACTAAAAAATGAGGAAAAACCCAGTGACTTCCACTTTAAAGAAAAGTCATTCATGTGGGTAGCTGAGACCCAGGTAAGGCTGTAGAAAACCGGATTTTTCTCTACTGCATCTTTACAGAAACTAATAGAGTCATAGGTATTCAGAAAACACCTGATTTTTTCTTTTTTGAATGTAAACACCACCCAAGTCACTCTAGTATGCTATATCAGGAGTTTAAGGAGGTTTATCTGCTGACACAAGACAATAAAGGTATGGATCTCCATCCATGGTCTCTCCTCCTCCCACCTAGCATAACCTGCTCCATTGTCCCAAACCAAATATGGAAACCAAATTATTCACTGCGAATATCAAACTGGGCTTATCTCATCTAAAAAGTGCATCCTTTAAAAACTGTTTTTAGGCTGGATGTGATGGCTCATGCCTTATTATAATCCCAGCAGTATGGGAGGCTGAGGTGGGAGGATTGCTTAAGCCCAGGAGTTCAAGACCAGCCTGGGTAACATCACAAGACCACATCTCTACAAAAATAAAAAATTAGGCAGGCATGGTTGCATACGCCTGGAATCCCAGCTACTCAGGAGGCTGAGGCTGGAGGATGGCTTTAGCCCAGGAATTCAAGGCTGCAGTAAGCGGTGTTTGCACCACTGTACTCCAGCCTGGGCCGCAGAGTGAGACTTGTCTCAAAAAAACAAAACAAAATAAAAACTGCTTTTAAAGAATTTGATCTATTACTAGAGAGTTAAATATTGTTTCTGTATGACAAATATGCTTGGAATTATTTTGACAGAGTAGTATCTAGGCTGGTCATCAAAGCATCTCAATAAATAAATGAATGAATAAATGAGTAAACAAACCAACCTCAAGATTATACCTCTGTGGCTCTAGAAACAACCCGCTTACCTAAGTAATCTTAAGGGATGTATTTTAAATGCGGCTAGACATCTAAAGAAAACTGAGAAACACAGCAGGGAAGTAAGTATCAATTGGACTAAGGAGGTCACAGTGTCCTTGACTAAATATGGACTGCAAGAAAGGCATGACCTCATTTTCTATGTATGAATCGGAAACTGAAATAGGCACCAAATTATGCCAGGCATAAAGCCTAAGGCAGCCGAGAAAACACGTTTTTCTGCTTATTACACAAATATGTTCATTGAAACTTTATATTGCAAAAACAAACAAAAAAACCTGTGTTTAACAATAGGGTAATATATAGCAAAAGGAATTACAGCATGCTCTCATAACCAAAATCATGCTGCAATTTAAAATCATACATGAACACTTTTAAATAATTTGGGGAAAATGCTTCTGTGTTTTGTGAAATCTACATACACACACACACACATATACAATTTTATACATAAAATGTGTATATACACACATACACATCATTTTTATATGTGTATGTCTATGATATATACACACATACCCCATATACATATATTTCCTCAATTACGTTATAAAAATAAATTGGCAGGAGATATCCAAATTATTAAAGGACTTTTCAGAGTGAAATTAGAGGTATATTTTTCCCACTTAAAAATTTACCAAACTTTAAACAATTAGCTGATATTACTTCTATTTATAATTAGAAAAAAATAATTATTTTGAAATTTATTTTGTTACTATAGAATAGATTGGAGGGGGAAAAAGTCTCCCTCACAGTGACTCAGAACCTTGAGATTTCCATTTCTCTCTTTAAGCCCTTTGGGAAGTGGATCTTACAACAGACCCTTATCTTGTTTCTTCAGGCAAGCTCTTGAGCACTGCCAAAGGAGGCCCTCTCCATTGCTCGGTGACCTTGGATGAAGAGTCTCTTCCCTGATGGAGCCAGTATCATACACTACATTGGCCCTTTTTCATTCCTGTTCCTCCTGATGCAATGAAATAGTTTTGTTGTACTTTGGAAGGAGGTGTGGAGAGCTATTTTTCCTGGGCTTCTCTTTTTTTTCTGCTTTGTGATATTAATAATTTGGGCTCCTCTTACATTGTAGAAGCCTAACTCTTGGTTTTCTGAATTGAAAAGGCTGAGGATATATGAACAGCCCTATTACACATCTTAGTCCAGGAATTGTCACAATTCATGTGCAAAACTCTCCATGCACAGATAAAGAGCTCTGGTCTTTGAATTATCATATTAGACCCAACCAAATTCAGTGAATCATACAAGGCCACTTGAAATATCTAAAGTATTTGTTTTGTTTTGTTTTGTTTTGACAGAGTCTCGCTGCTCTGTCACCAGGTGCCAGGCTGGAATGCAGTGGCGTGATCTCGGCTCACTGCAACCTCCATCTCTCAGGTTCAAGCAATTCTCCTGCCGCAGCCTCCTGAGTAGCTGGGACTACAGGCGTGCACCACCACACCCAGCTAATTTTTGTACTTTAGTAGCGATGGGGCTTCACTATGTTGGCCAGGATGATCTTGCTCTCTTGATCTGCCCGCCTCAGCCTCCCAAAGGGCTGGGATTACAGACATGAGCCACCACACCTAGCCTGAAATATCTAAAGTATTTGAAAGATATTAAGATATTTGAAATACCCCTTTCTCCTTTGATTTTTTTTTTTTTTTTTTAGACGAAGTTTCCCTCTTGTTGCCCAGGCTGAAGTATAATGGTGCAGTCTCAGCTCACTGCAACCACCACCTCCTAGGTTCAAGCGATTCTCCTGCCTCAGCCTCCCAAGTAGCTGGGATTACAGGCACCTGCCACCATGCCTGGCTAATTTTGTATTTTTTACTAGAGACGGTGTTTCACCATGTTGGCCAGGCTGGTATTGAAATCCTGACCTCAGGTGATCCGCCCTCCACGGCCTCCCAAAATGCTGGGATTGCAGGCCTGAGCCACTGCACCCGGCCTCCTTTCTCCTTTGAGTATGAAAGTGTAGATTACCTCGCCCTAGGCAGAACACATTTCTTAGGTGAGAACAATTTCAACTTTCTTTTTTCTTTCAAGGTCTTCACAGCAAAGTGGCCCTTAACATTTTAAGCAACACTGAGTACCTTTTTTAAAAGTTCACTAATTTACTGATTTAGTGAATTTGGCTTTTAAGGAAATCAGGGACTTTGAAACAAATTTAAACAGAATAACAATTCTTTGGACATGGTGAGATCAAATGGACATTTGCAGATACTTTAAAAGAAATACATTGTTTTAAAACTGTCTTAATATGCTCCTTCTTTCCTTAGCAATCTGTATTGTTCTAATGATAAAGATTAAGTGACTTCTAAATAACTTTCTTGTGAGTATTAGTTGTTTCTTCCCCCCACTTGACCAAAATCAATGCCTTGTTAAAATAAGATAAAATGTTGATTTAATTATCTGGGTAATTCGGCTTTTTTTTTTTTTTTTTGAGTCGGAGTTTCGCTCTTGTTACCCAGGCTGGAGTGCAATGGCGCGATCTCGGCTCACTGCAACCTCCGCCTCCTGGG
>NW_016107350.1:9250716-9252792 GCF_001604975.1 Cebus imitator | reverse complement strand
TTTTTAGTAGAGACGGGGTTTCACCATGTTGACCAGGGTGGTCTCGATCTCTTGACGTCGTGATCCACCCGCCTCGGCCTCCCAAAGTGCTGGGATTACAGGCGTGAGCCACTCGGCTTTTCTTAAAATGAACTTCTTGATCATAATATCCCTTTACTGGAAGTCCTTTCAATCATCCTACATCTGTTGAGTTTTTAAAATTCAATATACAGGCTGCAGCTGGTGGCTCACCCTTGTAATCCCAACATTTTGGAAGTCAAGGTGGGTGGATCAGCTGAGCTCAGGAGTTCAAGACCAGCCTGGGCAACATGGTGAAACCCCATCTCTACAAAAAATACAAAAATTAGCCTCGCATGGTGGCACATACCTGTGGCCCCTGCTCCACAGGGAAGTGAGGTAGGAGAATTGCTTGAGCCTGGGAGACGGTGGCTTCAGTGAGCCGAGATCACACCACTGCACTCTAGCCTGGGCAGCAGAGCGAGACCCAGTCTTAAAAAAAAAAAAAAAAAAAATCAATATACGATAGCTAAGATTAAATTTAGATCTAGTCTGAGAATTAGTAAAGCTACAACTTATTTCTAAATTGATAAGGGCCAGGTGTGTATGGGCTTGAACCTTAGCTCTGCCATTTACTATCCGTGTTATCTTGAACCATTACCTCACCATGCGCAGATCTCCCATTCTTTCCTCATATATGTCATATGCTGAGATACAGGCACATACTAGGTGCCCAATCAATGGAAGTGATTAATATCTTGCTTCTCAATCTGTAAAAATGGAGATAAAATAATTCTAGATATGCAATGACCATAAAGTATTTTATATACCTATAGGGCTCTATATTACAAACGTTATTTCAGTTTCTGTAAAAGTAGATGTGTTCCCATTTTCTATGGTACCTGCTTTAATATTAAAAGGAGATCATTTTATTCTGTAGAGCTTTTTTTAGTATAAAATTCAACCTCTCCCACTCACCACCTCAAATTACTGCCACTACCAAAATTGAAAAAATGTGATAATAGGTTTTGCTAGTTTTGTTACAGTAAATATTCCATAATACTTGGTTTCCTCCCTGATTGAGCTAAAAAATGACAAAGAAACCTATATACAACAGGTAATGTTCATGGAGAATATCAGAAATTTCTGTAGAGATTGTTACAGGCTCTTTCCTAGCCCTTCCCTACACACTGGCTCTGGGGTCATTAACAGGTAATTCTTTTACATGGTCACATATGTGCAACTTATTTATTTAACTTTCAGTGGTATCTTGTACATAGCTGGATTTCCATTAAGATCTGTACATTTTTTTTTAAAAAAACATAAACTGTAATATTTATAGTCATAAACTACCTCATCTAAGAAACATTTAACATGATTTTGCTATTGTTCTGTTCTTGACAAACCAGGAACTTAAAAGCTCATGAGATGTTTTATTTTTTAATTTTGCATTTTTTTCTTTCTTTCTTTTGTCTTTTTTTGATGCAGTCTTACTCTGTCACCCAGGCTAGAGTGTGCAGTGGCGCAATCCTAGGTCACTGAAACCTCTGCCTCCCGGAGTTCACACAATTCTCCCACCTCAGCCTCTGGAGTAGCTAGGATTACAGGCATGCAACACCATGCCTGGCTAATTTTTTTTTTTTTTTTTTTTTGTATTTTTTAGTAGAGACAGGGTTTTACCATGTTGGCCAGGCTGGTGGGACCTCAAGTGATCCACCTGCCTCGCCTCCCAAAGTGCTGGGATTATAGGTGTGAGTCACTGCACCTGGCCTCCCTTTTTTTTTTTGAGATGGAGTCTTGCTCTGTCTCCCAGTCTGGAGTGCAGTAGCACAATCTTGGCTCACTGCAACCTCCACCTCCTGGGTTCAAGTGATTCTCCTGCCTCAGCTTCCCAAGTAGCTAAAATTACAGAGGCCTGACATTGCTTCCAGCTAATTGTGTATTTTTTAGTAGAGACGTGGTTTTGTCATGTTGGCCAGTCTGGTCTTGACTCTTGACCTCAGGTGATCCACCTGCCTCAGCCTCCCAAAGTGCTGGAATTATAGGCATGAGCCATCACATCCACCTTTTTTTTTTTTT
>NW_016107350.1:9248619-9250701 GCF_001604975.1 Cebus imitator | reverse complement strand
ATTCTCCTGCCTCAGCCTCCCTAAGTAGCTGGGACTACAGACATGCACCACCATGCCCAGCTAATTTTTTTTTTTAAATAGAGATGAGGTTTTACTATGTTTCCCAGGCTGGCTGGTTTTGAACTCCTGAGCTCAAGTGATCCTCCCACCTTAGCCTAGGCAATCCTCTAGACTCAGCCTAAGTGCTAGGATTGTCCTCACAAAGTAACAGAATCATAGCCATGAGGCTCCTCGCCTAGCCTAATTTTGCATTTCTTAATCATCTCAAAAGCATATGAACGTGAGGCTGCATTTACCTTTGTACTCCCATGCTACCTCTCCATCTTAGGAATTGTAAATCTCTGGCGAATGAACCATCATTCACTCCCAACAAGGTGCAATACATCTGCCTGCTTGGCGGCAGGACCTACATGTGTCCATCTGTCTAGAACTCCATATAAACTCAAGGGCTGAATATTTTCAGCTATCCTAGACCCACTTTTGCAAACTGGTTCATTTCTCTCCCTCTTTATTGTGCTTCAGAAGAGATGGGGTAAAATGTTCTTCTATTCATCACCCACACATACCAGGCCACTCTTCAGCTCCCACTGTAATTCTTTCCCTCCAGTTTAATGCTGAGAAAGAGTAAGTAAGTCTCGTTCTCTCACCCTACAGCATTTTGCAAAACAATTATCATTTGACATCAGAAGGCAACGCAAGGTTTTGAAAACCTATCAATTTCTTTCCCCCATCTCTCCACCCCTAACTGTGATAAAATATCTCCGCCGCCAGGCAGCCTGTAACCTCATAAACACTCTGGTGTTTTTAGGAAAAGGACCTCAAATGACACTTGTTGATAGCATTTTGCTTCTCTACAAAAACAAAACTCTGTTAAGTACTTTGCTTACATCAGCTATGAGAATCAGGTTGGCTATGTTTTAAGGATGAGTTAGAATTACTAGACCTGAGAAGATAAACCATCTGGATAGCTGTCTCTTATGTTTGGCCTCCCTTTTGTGACTTCAGGAGATTCTTTTTCTTATACTAAAATCAAATCATTAAATCAAGGCAAAAGGGAGGCAATATTGTGGTATGCGTGAGGTGGTTTAATGATGGCACAGACTACTCTTGTTTCCACTAGTTATCTCTATATGATTCTTACATGCACACAAACACACACCAGTTCCGATGAGCAGCCTGGGCTTTGTGACAACCTTTGCGGCAGCTCCACGAAGGTAAGCCTTAAAATAGGAAAAGGCTTGGGTGAATACACAGCATTTGACTAATCTAAAATGGAGAATTTAGTAAATTCGTGTCTAAAAGCTTTTCTACAGACTGTAGGAAATGTTCGAAGTCACCAGTTACTTAAGAAAGAAGGGAGGGTGGGCGGGAACAGGGTGCAGCAGGGAAGGAGAAGCCCTTGGGGTACCCTTGTGAGGCACTGGCAGGGCACAGTGGCAACAGAGAGACAACATTTTATCAAAGGACACTGGTTGGCTCTCTAAACAAAGGTCTCTAGAGAATATGCCACAATGTGAACACCTATCACCAATAAAATTCAAAGTAAAAAGTAGCTTATAATGTGGGCTACATATTAGGGAGCTTATTGAGTTGCAATCATTCAAAAGTTCAGAGCACAGAATCCAAATAGATATGTGTCAAACGAAGGAGTCAAACAAATCTCCGGTTTGCAACTGCCTTCCGAAAGCTGTTAGGCTTTTACAACGAACACTGCATCAAAATAGGTGCATATTCTATATAAATATCCGTTAAAGTCTCTTTACTTAAAAGGAAAGACAGTACGATAACACAGGAGTGCCTTTCGTCGCACGCCGTGGCCACTTCGGACACCTACCCATCAGGTTAGTGTGCCACTGCCTCCCCATCACCAAATCCTCTCCGGGCCTTAGAACGCAGCTGCATCCCGCTGGTGGCCCTGCCAAAACGGTCCCCACATGCAAAGTGCAGGGTGTCAATGCCCCATCGCTGGAGAGCCTGCAGCGCTAGATTTGCAATGACGCCACATGGAGAAAACATGAAAAGAAACAAGGACGAGAAGGCGACACTAAACAAAAACGTGCTCCCCTTCTTTAGTGGTCCATG
>NW_016107350.1:9238365-9248604 GCF_001604975.1 Cebus imitator | reverse complement strand
AAAAAAAAAGAAAAGAAAAAAGAAAAGAAAAGGAAAGGAAGAAAAGAAAAAGGAAAAGGAAAAAAAGAGATCCCAAACTAGAAACGGTCAAGACCGCCTTATCAGGACACATTCGGGATACTCCTAATCCTTACCTGGGCTGCGAAACAAATGTTTAAAAATTAGAAGTACCTGGGAAATCAACTTGGACGCATTATAAAACAGAATCTCCCACCGTCACCATTTTCACCAGTCATGGATAAATAAAAACCCAGCACTTAAGCTACTAGAAACTACATTTTAATTACAGAGCTGGGGTTTACATAATCGCAAATTACATAATACCGCTGTGCACTAAAAACCCTTCCATAGGTGAAGCTTCACACCATCCGGTCTTTTTAACATTTTCCAGAGAGGGCTGGAAAAGTCTGCTGAATAATTGAGGGGAGGGAGGGAATGGGGTGCTGGAAAAGTCACCCTTGACAAGCTGCACAGTCGACCAAACGTTCCAGTATAAAGAGGGACTCCGAGCAGGTGACTCCCCTGCGCCCCCGTGTCCGGGCATCTAAGGCCAAGGCAGGGCGAGCGGGCGCGGGGCGCAGGGCCGGGGCTTACCTGCTCCCCGAAGTCGATGGCTATGTTGGTGATGCCCAGGGGCACCAAGAACCGGATCAGGGGCCAGTAGTGCGTGAGCGCCGGGAATTTCACCATAGTCCCCGCCGTGGGCTGACCCCACACACATCTGCCGCCGCGAGGGGACTCTGCGGGGAGGCGAGGGGCGCGGGGCGAGCGGGGCGCGGGCCGACTGAGGCCGCGTGCGGCGGGGCCTCCGGCGGGGCGGCGGCTCCTCCTCGCGGCTGCGGCGCCTTCTCCGAGCGCGGCTGCTCTAGCAGGGGATCCGCAAGCTCAAGTCCATCCCTGCTGCCCTCCCACACAACAAAGATCTGCCGGGAAAAAAAAGAGGAGGGACGGCGGCGGCGGCGGCGGCAGAAGGTTCTGCTGACAGCGGCTCCATTATAAGCGCTCTGGGGCCCGGAAATAAATAACCGCGCGCACGAGGCGCCGCCGCCGCCGCCGCCGCCGCCCGGAGGAAATCAGGGGCGGGCGCGGAGGCGCGGACACTGCCGGCGGCCCCGGGGGCGGGCTGGGGAGGGGGCCGGGCCGGGCCGGGCGCGCCGCGGCCTCTTTCCCTGAGCCGCTGCCTGCGCTCTGCACGGCCGCTGGGGGCGCTGCGCTCGTTCAGGCCGCGGGGTGGGCGCCTCCGGGGCGCGGGGCGGGGCTCTCCGCGGAGCCTTGGCCGGCCCGGGGGCGGCGGCACTGAGGGCGCGGCGGGGACGGCCTGGGGACGCGGGGGCGCCGGCGGGGGGCGGGGGCGTTGGGTCGCCTAGAAGTCCCGGGGCGCCCCGGCTCCGCGGCCGGGCCCTGTCTCCCGCGTGCTGCGGGGCCGGGGACTGGGGTTCCCGCGCTGGGTTCCCCAGGAGGGCCCGGGCGTCTGGAAGACTTGGCAGCCGGGGCAAGCGACGTGGGCGCGGACGCGCGAGGGGGGCCGGGGCGCGGGACTCCGCACCGCGGGGCTGGGAAGGGCGCCGTCCCGCGGTGGCCGGGCTGGCGACGGGCGGGGACTGCGGAGGAGGCAGCTCTCGCCGGGGCTGGGGCCTGCTTCAGAGGACTAGCGGCCTGGGAGGGATGGAGGTGCCGCTCCGGGAGAGCGAAAGACGCGAGGAAAGGTCGCCCAGGAGGGAGCCTGTCACCCAGGGTTTCCAGGGGAGACTGTGGCCCGCGTCCCTGGGGAAAAAAATGCGCCAGGGCAGGAGGGAGCGATCCCTGCAGGCGCCCAGGCTGAGGCCGGCCGCCTTCTGGGGCGCTCAGACCTGCCTGCTGCAGGCAGTTTGCAAACAGTACGTCCGATTCTTTTCATTGCAAAAAAGCCCTATTAAAAATAACTCGTTAAGCCTATCATCTCTTAAATAAAGGGAAGAAGGAGAAAAGTGTGTTCTGTTTTGTAATACCTGATTTCAGAGTAACTAGTCGCGGCGCTGAGAGTTTGACCTAAAGCTCAGCAGTGTGACAGCAACGCCAGCATCCATCCCCGCACCCCAGCACTGTGTGCCGCGAGGGAGGAGGACCCAGGGAATGAAAAGGGACCCTGGACAGGGCTGGCTTCACGACCCTGCGACCTGTGCAGTCACAGAGTGCCCGCGCTTAGGACTAACTCGCTGCTGTTGCTCTCTTGAATTTGAATAAGGATCACTGCGTTTTCATTTTGTACTGGGCCTGGCATAGTAGTGGCCTATGGTGGTCTTATTTTGTACTCCCTCTCACACACATCTCTTTGTGTTTAATAAACATGATAAAGTAATTTATTATTAAAAGTAAGAAAGTGTCTTGTGCCTAGAATGGACCTATTAACTCACAATTTAGCTTTGTAAAGTTTTTGTAAATAGTGAGCTTGGGACCTCAATATCCTGGATTCAGGTATTTCCCAACTATTTTGAAAGTATTAAATGTGTCTATAGGCGGGGCGTGGTAGTGAGCGCCTGTAGTCCCAGCTACTCGAGAGACTGAGGCAGGAGAATTGCTTGAACCTGGGAGGTGGAGGTTGCAGTGAGCCGAGATTGCGCCACGGCACTCCAGCCTACATGACAGAGCAAGACTCCCTCTCGAAAAATAATAAATAATCCAGCACTTTGGGAGGCGGAGGCAGGTGGATCACTTGAGGTCGGGAGTTCGATACCAGCCTGAGCAACATGGAGAAACCCAGTCTCTATTAAAAATACAAAAAATTAACCGGGCGTGGTGGTGCATGCCTATAATCCCAGCTACTCGGGAGGCTGAGGCAGGAGAATCGCTTGAACCTGGGTGGCAGAGGTTGCAGTGAGCAGAGATTGCGCCATGGCACTACAGCCTGGACAAAAAGATCGCAACTCTGTCTCAAACTATAAAATAAATAAATAAATATTTTCATATTTTACATCCTTTTAAAATACCTTTTTGAAATTCCACACAACTTGAGCAGGCCTTGAGAAATAGGAAGCTAATTTTCCTTGTAGCTCTGATGTAACCTCAAATTACATTCCCTATAATTAAAATTAAACTAAGCCACCATGGCATGTGTATACCTATGTAACAATCCTGCAGGATCAGCACATGTACCCCAGAACTTAAAGTATAATTAAAAAATATATATATCAAAAAAAGAAATACCAAGCCGCATAATATTTATGTCATAAGACTTTATATTGCAGTAATAAAGATCTTAATTTATTTAAAAAAAATTAACTTTGGTAAGTATTTATTGTGTTAAATGTGTCCAATAGCAATGCTGTATTTAAAAGATTTCCCAGCAAAACAGGAGGTTAATGTGGATAGGACTGTCTTCAGGAGCAAGTTCCTGAAAGGTGTGTTTAAATATATTTGAATCTTACTTAAATATACAAAAGAGGAGCTTGTTATTTAAAGAAATTCTCTGGGAAAGAGTTCTTTTCTAAAGCAAATATCACCTCACGGTGTATCATTCTGTTATTCTAGGTTTCATGGGCTGACTCATTTTACTTAGAGCAATGTAATTACACTAACCTTTGTCTAGAATTGGGATTGATGAGGTCCTAGATCGATCCCCATCAAGTCCAGTTTCCTTTCACTGGTCTCTGGACAAGGACCGCCACAGCCCCGGCTGCCTGATGCAAACACACACCTTTGGTCTTCAGGGGCAGTGGTGAGACAATTCCAGTGGATCAATGAAAAGTCATCATCCTTGTTTGAGTGTTCTAAAGTGCATTTTTCAAATGAGTGATTTGGAAGTGTCATCTCTGACTATGGCAAGGAGCCCTTTTTAGATTTTAAAGGCCTATGAATTTCAGTAACACTATGGCAACATGGAAACAAATGAGACATTTATTTTTTTTTGTCACAGTCAAAATCCGAAACAGATTTCAAAGAGGGTTTTTGGCTCCTCTCTCTTTCCGTTTTTTATTTTTTGTTTGTTTGTTTTTTTTTAATGATTACAATAGACATTTATTTAACGTAAAACATTTACAGACAAAATAATTCTTAAATTTTATGTTTCAGGTTTTACCATCTTCATAAAAATACTTGGAGGACAGCTGCATTCACAGACGTCAAATACGTGATGACTTCTTTGACCATTCTTCTCAGTCTTTTCTTTCCCAAATAAGCACTTTCAGATACGGTTCAAGGTAGAATTATCCTCTTCGTGTTTGGTCCGCTGCTCTTAAGGCAAGATCTGCTGTCTCAGAGTCAGATCCAGGGTTCTGATGTAAAACATCCTGCCATTAGAAAGTCCTCTTACAGCTTCCTTTACGTCTTTATCCTTTTACATCGTCTCAGCTCACGTTTACCCATTTCTTGAATCCTGCAGCATTGTAATATCATTTTCAAATACGATCCAGCCACCTGTCTGCCGCTGCAGTAGCCGACCTGCCAGCCATCTTCACCCAAACGTGAAATATTGCCTTCTCTCTCTCTTTTTATTTATTTATCTAATTTATTTTATTTTATTTTTGAGATGGAGTTTTCGCTCTTGCTGCCCAGGCTGCAGTGCAATGGCACAATCTCAGCTCACTGCAACCTCTACTTCCCAGGTTCAAGTGATTCTCCTGCGTCAGCCTCCCAAGTAGCCAGGACTACAGGCATGTGCCACCATGCCCAGCTAATTTTTGTATTTTTAGTAGAGATGGGTTTCACCCTGTTAGCCAGGATGGTCTTGATCTCCTGACATCTTGATCTGCCTGCCTCCGCCTCCCAGAGTGCTGGGATTACAGGTGTGAGGTACCATGCCTGGCCTCTCTTTTTAAACTTTGTTGTTTGAAAATATAATTTCAGAATGTAAGTGAGAAGAATGAGTAGGAGATTTTTTAAATTACTCAGAAGCCAAAAAGACATCCCCAAATTGTTGGGTGTTTTCTTTCTGAAGGTACAGCTTTATCTTCTGCTTAAAAAGTCTTAGACTTGATGGCTTTTGGTCAAAGATCATTACAAGGTTTACAAACTCTACACTCAATAGTGTAAGAAAAAAATATGTACATGTAGAAAAAAATGCGGGAAGAAAATATGCTCAACTATTCACAGTTGATAGTTATTGCTGAGTGGTATGAATGTGGCTGATTATTCCTTCCTTTGTATACTTTTCTGTGTTTAACGCAATGGACATATATAAGTTTATTTAAAAAACAGTTTTAAAAAATATTTATAAAACATTACTAGAAGTACAAACTAGCACTAATTTCAGAGCATGAAAAAAGTTACTCTTTGCAAAACAATTTCACAAATGACCAGCAATATCATTTTGGTGTCTAAAATTATTAATTCCAAGTTTTTAAAGGAGCTAATACAGAAAGAAAGACCGAAAGTTACATACATGTCTAATTTACCTTTGTTTTTCCCCTCAATTTGATCTTAAATGAATAGATTCAAGTAACCCCCTACCCCTCGCCAAGAAACAGGTGCTTCAAAGGCCAAAATAAAATATCGTATTTAAGGTTATCCAGTTCTAGAACTCTGTAACTCAGTCCGCCTTGACTTGAGTAACCCTATGACATCACGTTGGGAGTGTAGCTGTGAGCATGGTTTGGGAGTAGATGCCATATTGGTTGATCTGTGTAAGCTGACCCAACAGGGTTATCTTCATTGATTCCATGCAATTATCCTATAATATGTATTTAGTATAGCCAACTTGTTTAATAATTTTGATGGAAGACTTAGTCCTAAAGATTGATATCTAGTTTTGAGTCACAACCCTCCAATATAGGGTAGACTAGGTATAAATTTAAGCCTCACAGTTGTATATCTGGGCCTTGAGTAATTTTGCTCCATGGCTCACTGAGGATGTGGTAAGGGGAAGTCTACAATTTCAGCCTATTTAATTGTGTTCGTATAAACATCATCCTATTAATAAAGTCATGATTTCTGCCCAGTTGCCATCTTCCAAGAGAGCAAAAAGAGAAGTATTTGCTTCTTCCCAATTGTTAAGTTTTACTCTTACTATTCCAGCCTAAAGCCCAAGTATAATTTGCCTGGGCTAATTATTAAAGTCAGTTTCTGTACTTTCAGCACGAGCCAGAAGTGGAGGTAGGAGGTCAGGGGAATGGGTAAATGATCCTGAAACTGTCATTTACTCTAGATAAGCTAGAATTAGCTAGCTAAATCCTGCCAAGAGTTATAGTTCTCACTTTTAATGACTTCCTTAATAATATTTTTAAAGGGACCACACAGATGCTTCAAAATGTGTGCTGTAAAAAGGAATGGGGAAGAATTCTATATACTGATATGGAAGAATCTGTAGAATATTTTGTTAAGTGAGAAAAGCAAGGTGCCAAACCATGAAATGGTATGCTATTTTGGGGGCAAAAAGGGAGAGAAATATGAATGTGTGTGTGTGTGTGTGTGTGTGTGCGTGCGTGCATGTGAATGTGCTTATATTTGTGAAAAGACACACTGGTAGGATAAGCCAAAAATTAATTAAATGTTTATGAGAGAAGGAAGAGAACAGGTTGGAATTGGGAAGGACTGATGCTTTCTCTGAGGGTACCTTAGAATCAAATTTTGGCCTTGGAAACATTCCTGTTTTATATGTTGAAAAAAATAAAAGTAAATCAAGAGAAAATTGACAGCAGATACATTTCACACAAGCTTTTTTCTGACTTGGTCCCCTTTTATTCTGAGGAAAGAATTTGAGGCAGCTTAAATCAGAGCACAGATATATACCTTATGCATTTTGACAAATTTTGATTTGTCTTTAACTGCTAGAGAATAAAACCATTTGGAGGGACTCTTGCCAGGGCAACTGTGTAATCTGCTGGCATTGGGCATTGGTAACTAATAACTCACTCTTTCCTCTGAAAAGTGACCTAAAAAACAAGAGTGAGTTTTGGGACAGATTCTGCCTGTGCCCCTGAGAAATGACACCTCCACAAGCTGGCTTTCAGGACTCCCGAAGCAATGTACTTTATACATGTAAGCATTTGATGATTTGCTGACTTATATTTGGCTCATAACGATACAACATAAAAGATGAACATATACGTAATTCATCCTGGCTCTGCAAACCTGAGGTCTGGCAATGCTTAACGAGGAGAATGAAATGAAGAGCTGCAACTAAGACTAAAATATAATTACTTTTCGTTCTCCTTTTTCCCTCTTTCCTCAACTTCTGATTGTTTTGTTTAAATGACCAGAATAAGATAGAATGGCTGTAACTGAAAATATTTATCACACCTGTAATCTCAGCACTTTGGAAGGCCGAGTCGGGTGGATCACCTGAGGTCAAGAGTTTGAGACCACCCTGGCCACAAAAATCAGCTGGGCATGGTGGCACACACCTATAATCCCAGCTACTCAGGAGGCTGAGGCAGGAGAATCTCTTGAACCTGGGAAGTAGAGGTTGCAGTGAGCCAAGATCACACCATTGCACTTCAGCCTGGGCAACAGGAGCGAAACTCCATCTCAAAAAAAAACCCAACAACAATAATAAAGCTTATGTTATTATCCTTGACACCTATTCAAAACCTTTTTAATTTTCCACTGTCTATAAGAGATACTATTTAACTATATAAAAGTCAGGTAATAAAATACATTTATCTCTTTCTAATCAGGCAGTGAGGCATAAACTGTTGGGGCATACCACTCGGGGCCACTGCTGTTTGGGATTAAAACACTGGCATTGCGATCTGTACGGAGAGCCGTCATATTCTTGCTTCTTTTCCCAGTCACTGCCCCAGCATTCTTGCTGTTCTCTTCCATTTAATATTTTGGCAGAGTCAGGGCTGTATTCCTTTCTATTTCTAGAGTATAAGTCTGATATCTACCACAAAATATTAAATTACTGAGTTTGAAACTATTTAGAGGAGGGATTCCCAACCCCTGGGCCATGAACAGGTATAGATCTGTGGCATGTTAGGGGCTGGGCCACACAGTAGGAGGTGAATGGCGGGTGAGCAAGTGAAATTTCGTGTGTATTTACAGCCACTCCCATCGCTCACATGACCACCTGGGCTCAGCCTCCAGTCAGATCAGCGGTGGTGTTAGAGTTTCATAGGAGCATGAACACTATTGTGAACTGCGCATGTGAGGGATCTCGGTTGTGGGCTCCTTTTGAGAATATAATGCCTGATGATTTGTCACGATCTCCCATTACCTCCAGATGGGACCGTCTGGTTGCAGGAAAACAAGCTCAAGGATCCTACTGAGTCTACATTATGGTGAGTTATGTAATTATTGTGTCTTATTATGTAATAAAAATAGAAATAAAGTGCACAATAAATATAATGTGCTGGAATCATCCCGAAACCACCCTGCCCCCAGTCTGTGGAAAAATTGTCTTCAATGAAACTGGTCCCTGGTGCCAGAAAGATTGGAGACCACTGATTTAGAGTACTGTTACATCTCCTTTTACCCTCCACCACCTGCATCCGTAAAGGCAGTAATAGACACTAAATAATACATTTGGAGTTGATGTTTTATGTTTTTATGTTTGACCTCCAAGCCGGCAAGTGTGTTATCCTTTCTATTATATAGTTAATACTAATCGGACATCTTTAGCGTTTTGATAATATGTGGAAATCAGATTCTCTTGCTTCTCAGGCTTCACTATCCCAGAGAAAAGGTAGACAAACAATCGTACTTTAAATTGTTACTGCACTCTAATCAAATCTGTTTTCTGTTTTCAGTGTTGTTAATTATATTTTAGTAGGTATCAATTCATCAAATAAGTAGTGCGATTTTAGCTTTTATTTTTATTTTTTTGAGACAGAGTCTCATTCTCTCGCCCAGGCTGGAGTGCAGTGGTGTGATCTCAGCTCACTGCAACCTCTGCCTCCCAGGTTCAAGTAATTCTCCTGCCTCAGCCTCCTGAGTAGCTGGGATTACAGGTGTGCACTACCACACCCGGCTAATTTTTTGTATTTTCAGTAGAGACAGGGTTTCCCCATATTGGCCAGGCTGATCTCAAACTCCTGATCTCAGTTAATCTGCCCGAGTCAGCCTCCCAAGATTCTGGGATTACCAAAGCTCTGGGATTACCAAAATTCTGGGATTACTGCTGTGAGCCACTGTGCCCAGCCCTGATTTTACCTTTATATTAAGCATGTAGCTTACCCCTAAGTTTCTTTACCCCCAACCCCCAAGCAATTTTTATGCTTGAAAATGTTCCTGATTTCAAGATGGTATCCCCCTACTTTATTTCATAATTTTACTTGTGACTCAATAATTTGATTGGTTGGATAATGTTGCTAATGGAACCAGTGTCATTTTTTTTCTCTATATAAATTGGTTAACTTTGTTTTAATTCATTTAGCAATCTCTTTTGAGTGGCTACTGTGTGCCAGGCATGCACAAGTGCAGGGCAAAAAGTGCTGCGCAAACCAAACATGATCCCCCAAGCCTGGGAACAGGGCAAGATGAGCTCTCTCATCACTCCTGTTCAACACCAGAGTGGAAGTCCTAGCCGATGCAATCAAGCAAGCAAAGGAAATAAAAGGCATGTACAGTGGAGAGAAAGGACTATTTAGTTCACAGATGATGGGATAGTTTGCATAGAAAATTTCAAAGCTTCAACAGGATAGCTACCAGAACTAATACGTGAACTTAGCAAGATCACAGGATACAGTTTCATTGTCTCATTTTATCTTTAAAGCAATCCCATGAATTTGCTACTATTATTTTTTGGGGGGAGGGATGTAGGAAAACAGAAGCATAAACACAAAGGTTAAGCGAACTGTCTTAGATCTTACAACTAACAAGCAGCAAAGTTGGTACTCCAACCCAGAAATACATGACAAAAAATATTAATCACCATGCCAGGGCATTTTAAATTTGGTATGCTTAAAATGCAAAGTCTCAGCCCTTACCCAGAGATTGTGATTCAGATGGTGGAATAGGGGTAGGTCCTGGGGAGCTGTGTGTTCACAAGCACCCTGGGAGATTCTCATGCAAGCTGTTCAGAGAACCTGTCATTATATGGACTATATATTTCCTATGCACATACAGTATTCTATTCATATACTATTTCACACGGTACCTCTAACCCAGGAAAAATGATCTCTCAGTCGAAGCTCAGTGTGATAGAAACCAAACCAACCTTTTTCTGGTGGCATCAGTGGATTTAAAGAGAAGCTAAACAAACGTAGAAGGGCTGGTAGAATCCACATTTGAGAAGGCAAGGAAGAAAAGGCAGCATTTCAAAGGGCTGATCCCTCTGTGAGACCCACAACTGAGTTGTTTTTTTTTTTTTTTTTTTTTTTTTTT
>NW_016107350.1:9198166-9238320 GCF_001604975.1 Cebus imitator | reverse complement strand
ACATGGGGTCTTGCTTTGTTACCCAGGCTAGAGTGCAGTGGCACAATCTTGGCTGACTGCAACCCCCAGGCTCAAGCAATGCTCCTGCCTCAGCCTCCCAAGTAGCTGGGATTACAGGGGGCCACCACCGCATCCAGCTAATTGAGGGCAAGTTCTAGCAAAGAACCTTGCAGAGAATCCCACAGCCCATTGCAGCAGAGGGGATCCCAGCAGAAGCCAAAACACTGGTGGTCTAGAGAGAAAGGGGAACTCGAAGAGTGAGTTCAGGGGTTCAATGAGGGTACTAGGGGATAAGACTATGGAACTGTGTATTTAGAACTCAGACAGCTAGTGAAGGATCCATAAAGATGAGGGAAGGGCCAGGTGCAGAGGCTTTTGCCTGTAATCTCAGCAATGTGGGAGGCCAAGCAGAGAGGACCACTTGAGCTCAGGAGTTTGAGACTAGCCTGGGCAATATAGTGAGACCCCCATCTCTATTTTTAAAAATACTAAAGGATATTAAATAAAAAGATGAGGGAGGGATTGAGATTGGAGCGTGCATTGCCCATGTTATTTTATTTTTGTAATCATAATTATTAACCATTCCTGGACTGAGCATTTTCCACGTGCCGGGAATGTTGTTAGGTACCTCACATGCGCTGTGATGTGGAATCTTCAGAGCAACTCCCCGAGGGAGGACTGTTCATTATCACCCGACAATGAATCTGACCAGTGAAGTTGAGTGGACCATGGAAGAGACTCAGGACCACAAGATAGCAAAGCTGCAAGGAATTTTAGAGATGATTTCGTCCAAGGGTATATACTGTGCTTTAGTTTCAAAAGGGACAGAAAGGGCTGGGTGCAGTGGCTCATACCTGTAATCCCAGCACTTTGGGAGGCCAAAGCAGGGGGATCACTTGAGCCCAGGAGTTCAAGGTTACGGTGAGCTATCATTGCATCACTGTACTCCAGCCTGAGCAAAGGAAAGAGACTCTGTTTAAAAAAAAAAAAAAAAGAGGGAGAGAGAGAAGAAAAGGCAAAGCATTCCTGGAAGGAGAGCAGCTGTGTGGGTGGTTTCTCAACAATGAGGAAATGGGATAGTTTGGGACAGGGGCGTGTGCTACAGGCTTTGGAGATGAGACAGTGGGGTTAGGGCTCCTCAGAGCTGGAGCAGTCAGAGTCACCGCTAGAGCAGTGACGGGGCTGCCTTGATCATAATTGCACAACTAGCTTCTCTAGGGCACTGCATTGTTTCCAACCTACTTTTTGTTTCAAGTATAGTAGTTTCTCACAACTAATCTCTGAGAAGGTCTTTCAGTTGAATTCTTTTGGTAGAATCTAAGAAAAATCAGCTTAAACTAGCCTACGCTGAAAAGAGGGATTTATTATGAAGACATAATATGTTCCACAGAACCCAAGGCAAAGGCAAAGTGGCCACAGGAAGGGACTGGCACTAGAGACTCAGCTGTTGTCAGGACTCGCCCTGCATCTCTAATTACTCTCCCCCTGACCTCCTGCCTGGCATCTTCTGCTTGTCTGGTCCAGAAGGGAGTAGAAAATGCCCAACCCATAGCTTCTGAGCTTAGATATTAGGTCCCTTTCCCCCTCAGGTCTATATGTCAACATGAGACTCTGAGTGGTCCAGCTGGGATCAGCTGCCCATGCTGATGCAATCAGAAGAGTCAGGGACTGGGGTCATGTTGTCCGTCATGACTACTGGGTGTCCCAGGGAGAAGTGGCCAAGCAGAAAACTGAACAGATGTCTTACACATGGCAGCCTGCTCTGTAACACACGTATACATCATCCCGTATGTACAAATTTTCAAATATGCCTCTGCCTAACAAGGCTCAACTACTCCAGCTACAATCCCAAATGTACTCATCTCTACTAAAAATACAAAAATTAGCTGGGTGTGGTGGTGGGCTTCTATAGTAGCAATTAATCAGGAGGCCAAGGCAGGAAAATCACTTGAACCTGTGAGGTGGGGGTTGCAGTGAGCCAAGATTGTGCTACTGCACTCCAGCCTGAGTGACAGAGCGAGACTCCGTCTCAAAAAAAAAAAAAAAAAAAAAAAGACAGGGGAAATTAGTTTTGAATGTATTTTGTTTAACTTAACATATCCAAGACATTATTATTATTGCAACATGTAATTCATATAAAACTAGCAATAAGATATCTTACATTTTTTTTCCTGACTAGGTTTTCAAAATTCTGTGTGTCTGCATGTGCTTCCTCTTCTCTCTGCATCTTGTGGTGAGTTGTTCTTGGACTGGGGCACAGCTGCACATACCAGGGGGTTGTGTTCTGCTAGGGGGACCTGCCCAGGATCTCTGCTTTCATAGGGAAGGGTGGCTTAACCCAGGAGAATAAGTACCTTGGGCTCGATTGCCTGGCACCCTTCCACTAAGTGTCAGATATTCAGAGGCCACGTGCCTGTCCCGGCTTAATCAGTTGGCAGAGGCCCTCTGTCTGGCACCTGGAGACCCTCGTCGTGCCTTTTCCCATGGGAAGTTGAATTCAGGCACAACCCCTTTCTCTGGCAGTTGTGTGTGTGGAGGGGCTGGCCTGGCAGGGCTGAGTCCGTGAACCTCACTACCTATTGCCAGAAAATAGAAGCATGGAAAAGTACTCATAGTCACCCATTGGGCAGGCCTGCACTTCTACACAGCTGAAAATGGTAGAAATGGGATGTTAGGTCTCTCTAATTCTAGAACCAGTTCTCTCAGCTACATATTCTTCTCCTCCTTCCCATGGGAAGAGGCACAGCCAGCATCTCTGGGTGCCAGACAGAGGGCCTTTCTCAACTGATTGAGCCAGGGTGGGCACCTGACCTCGGAACACCTGGCATCTGGTGCAGGACGCCTTTGTTTTTCTGGTCCAGTGCCCAACCCATAGCATCTGAGCTTAGATATTAGGTCCTTTTCTCCCAGGTCTATATGTCTGCAAAAGAGAGCCTGAGTGGTCTAGTGTGGGTCAGGTGCTCATGCTGATGCAATCAGATGAGTCAGGGGATGGGATCATGTTGTCACCATGACTACTGGGCATGATAGGTGGTGACCCTATCATCACCTATGGTGGACTGAGACAGGGATCGCTTTGGAAGGCAGTCCCCACTTGGACTGAGGTAGGGTAGCAGGCAGGCAGGGGCAAGATCAGGGGCAGGCCAGGAATTGGGACAAATCAGGATGTGGTCCACATGGCCAAGGTAAAGACAGGAGCTTCAGGAAGAGCCTTCAGGTGTGACCAGACCTGAGGTGGAGGCCATGGCCAGGCTGCTCACAGGGAGACCTGTTTTGGATGGAGAATAACTGTTAAGTTGTTTGCTTTTCGGTGAACTGCCTCACCCAAGAATGTTCCAGTCATGTCTTAAAAGGCTTAGCCCCTCCAGAGAGGGTCTGGTTTCCCTGAGTCAGTGATTTTGTCGCCTTCTGTCTAAGAATCCTGCCAGTTTGTCTCCAAAAGAGTGTTTGCCCTTAGGGTGGATGGTGGCTCAGCTGGCTCTGGCCTGAGACTCAGTCCTCTTAGGCTTTGGTTCAGTAACTTTCCAATTCCCTCCCACAGCACTGGGACCACAGATGGGCATTTGGCTTAAACCTGACACTAACCCCATTGGCTCCATCACCAGAGCTGTCTGCACACAACAGGTATCCATGCACGTTGCCATCCAATAGCTCTTATCTTGGGGTGGCTTGGCTGTCAACCAGACCAGGGGAGCTGATTTCTGCAGGCCTCATCTCAGAAGCAAAGAACAGCATCTGTCTTTGCTCCAGTGTTTTTCAAAGACTCCAGTAAGTGCCTGATATGGTTTGGCTCTGTCACCAGCCAGATCTTATCTTGAATTCCCACGTGTTGTGGGAGGGACCCGGAGGAGGTAATTGAATCATGGGGGCAAGTCTCTCCCGTGCTGTTTTTGTGATAGTGAATAAGTCTTATGAGATCTGATGGTTTTATGAAGAGGAGTTCCCCTGAACAAGTTCCCTCTCTTTGCCTGCTGCCATTCAAGACATGACTTGCTCCTTCCTGCCTTCTGCCATGATTGTGAGGCCTCCCCAGCCATATGGAACTATAAGTCCATTAAACCTGTTTCTTTTGTAAACGGCGCAGTTTTGGGTATGTCTTTATCAATGGCGTGAGACTAGACAGTGTCTTTAAAACATGTTTACAATGATGTTTTGAGTGTGTTCACACCTCTCTTTGATGAATCCATGCAGAACATTTAGCACAAATCTCAACAGTTATGTAGATCAAGAACACATTAGATTGATATCCCAGTTTCAATTCAAATAACAGCACAAGTTTATTTGGCTTGATTTCCCTAGGGCTTACCTTTTTCCCACAAAATTTCATATATTTGAATGTGTACATTTAAATATATGAAATATACAGTTTCCAAAATAGCATAATAGTCATTACAGAGAAGGTTGATTGTGTTTTCTGAACAAAAAGTGTAATCTTTGCTACTTTGTAGAGTCAGTCTGGGAGGTATAATTGGAGGCAGAAATATTTGTTTGGGCTGGTCTATAAAAAGATCACAGAAGAGATTATTTGAATTGTGGGTGCCCCAAAAGTACATTCAGGGCATTCAATGGCGATTCTGGCATCCATTGAATCCAACCTTCACCCCACCTTTCATGTGTTATCTGGCAGAAGCAGACTCAGTAACAATGTAGAAGGCTTAGCCAGTGACATTCTTTCTTGCCATAGTAATCCCTACTTTCTTCTTATTGTTCTCAGAGTCCCAGTGGAGAAGATTGGGCATGGCAGTGAAAGAGCTCAAACAGGTGAAGGGCCAGGAGGTAAGGCAGGATGTATATAAAGTTCCTGGACAAACGATAATTAGTAATACAAATAAGAACAAGCACAGCAACATGTAGTACTTACTACTTATATGCTGTGTGCCACACTATGCTGGGTGCTTGACATGGGTTACCTCACTCATTCATTCATCCAATTATTCAGCAGTTACTAATGTTTCAAGTAGCATTCCAGGTACCAAGGGCACAGCAATGAATAAAGCAAAGTCCTTGCTCTTGTGGAATTTGCTTCTAGGAGGGAGTTGGTTAACAAACGAATACATACATAAAGCCAAGGAGATGAGTGCTAAGAAGCAAAATAAATCTGGGCATGAGAGAGGGGGCCAGGGGGTCCCAGAAGAGGTCACTCTGTTGAGTAGGTATCTGTCTGCTTTGCAGGCAGTCAACAACAGGCCCTGAGCCTGGGAAGGGCTTCACAATGCATGGTAGGGGACCAGGGCCAGATCCCAGTGAAATGGAGAAGCCACTAGAGACTGTTGAGCAGGGACATATTTTGACATTGTCTTTGAAGGAATTGCTTTGCCTGCTTGGTTGAGAAGAGACTGGGGAAGGGATGAGAGGAGGCAGGGAGGTTGATTCACAGGCTACTGCAACAGTTGAGGAAGAGATCATGATGGCTTGAATCTTGAGCTAAAACTGGAGGAGGTGAGAAATGGTGGGTTTTGGATCTTCTCTGGAGTTATAATGGCAGCAGAATAGCTGATGGACTTGAATGTGGTGTGAGAGCAAGAGAAGAGTCAAGGATGTCATCTAAGTTTTTGGCTGGAGCTCAAACTAGGGGTACCATTTCCTGACATGAGGGCCTGAGGGAGGAGCTGGTCTGGAGATGGAAAAGCATTTGGAGTGGATATACTGCCTTTGTGCTGCTCACTAGACATCAGGTGGGGATGTCATAGACAGAGCTGAGTGCATAAACTAGTCTGGAGCTCAGAGGGGAGGCTGGAGATTGAGATTTAGGAGCCATCAGCAGATACATGGTCCCTGAGGTCAGAGGCCTAGATGACCAACAAGGGAGGGAGAAGATGTGAGGTCCAAGAACCAACTTCCATAGGAAAGGGACAGATGCTGAGGGGAGCTGAGGGAGGTAGGAGGAAATCAGAGAGAGTGCTTATTTTGATGGCAAATGGAGCAAGTGTGAACAAGCTGAGTATGATGAGTTCTGAGAATTGACCACAAGGTTTGGCAATGTGGATTTCATTTGTCTCAAAACCATATGTGGTGGATGCTGTTATTTTCCTCATTTTTCTTTTTCTTTGTTTTCTTTTGAGATGGAGTCTTGTTCTGTCACCCATGCTGGAGTGCAACCTCCGCCTCCCAGGTTTAAGCAATTCTGCTGCCTCAGCCTCCCAAGTAGCTAGGATTACAAGTGGCTACCACCACGCCTAGCTAATTTTTCTGTATTTTTGGTAGAGACAGGGTTTCACCATGTTGGCCAGGCTGGTTTCAAACTTCTGACCTCAAGTGATCCACTCGCCTTGTCCTCCTGAAGTGCTAAAATTACAGGTGTGAGCCACCACGCCTGGCCATTTTCCTCATTTTTCAAAGGAGGAAGCCAAGACTTAGAAAGGCTTAAGTAACTTGCCTGGTTGGAAAACAGTATGGAGGCTCCTCAAAAAATTAAGAATAGAACTACCATATGATCCAGCACCCCTACCACTGGGTATCTATCTGAAGGAAGTACAATCATATCAAAGAGATGTCTATATGCTCATGTTCATTGCAGCATTATTTACAATAGCTAAGATATGAAATCAACCAAAGTGTCCATCAATAGATGAAGGACTAAAGAAAGTATGGTATAAGAATGCCATGGAATACTATTCAGCCTTAAAAAAGAAGAACATCTCATTATTTGCTACAACATGGATGAACCTGGAGAATGCTATATTAAGTGAAGTAAGTCCAGCATGGAAAGACAAATACCACATGATCTCACTTATATGTGAAATGCAAACAAGTCAGTCATAGAAATAGAGAGTAGAATGGTGGTTACCATTGTGGGGAAGACTAGGAAGATGTTGGTCAAAGGACACAAAGCTCTTCACTTGGATGGGAAGAATAAAATAAGTTCAGCAAATCCATTGTACATCATGGTGACTGCAGCTAACATATATAGTATGTAAGACAGTAGATTTTAAATGTTTTCACCACAAAAAAGGAAGTAAGTAAGGTAATGTGTATATATATATTTTAATTTTATTTTATTTTATTTTATTTGAGACAGAGTCTCATTCTGTTGCCCAGGCTGGAGTGCAGTGGCATGATCTTGGCTCACTGCAACCTCAGTCTCCCAGGTTCAAGCACTTCTCCTGCCTCAGCCTCACAAGTAGCTGGGACCAAAGGCTTGCACCATCATTCCTGGCTCATTTTTGTATTTTTAATAGAAACAGGGTTTCACCATGTTGTCCAGGCTGATCTTAAACTCCTGGCTTCAAGTGATCTGCCCGCCTTGGCCTCCCAAAGTGCTGAGATTACAGGCATGAGCCACCGTGTTCAGCCTGGTAATACATATGTTAAATAGTGTGATTTAGCATTCCACAATGTATGCATGTATCAACATTGTACATCATAAATATATACAATTTTTACTTGTCAATTAAGAAAAGAAAAACCCAGCAACTTGCCTGGGCCCACACCAAGTGACACAGCCAGAATTCACACCCAGGGTCTCTAACTTTAGAGGCTGCCAGCTTCATGCCCAGGGCTACCCTGGAGATACACATTTCCCTTCCTACTACCTGTTGTGGAGCCCTGGCTTTTTACCTCCGCTCCCAGGTAAACAGCAGCAGTGCTCCAGAGAGGATTACTGGGGAAGGAGCCTCACTTGCTTCACCTCCATTTGCAGGGTGATAGATTCCTGCCAAATTTTCAGAGAGAATGATTCAAAATGAGGCCAGAGAGGGGATAATGGAGAGTGTTTAGGAGAAGCCTGCCTTACCGCTTATCTTTGGTTTTAGCTCGTGATTGCTTTAAAAATTTCTTATTGGCATGAGAGAGAGAGAGGAAAAGAAGACTGAAAATAAGAATTGTTTACACCAAAAAAATGTAATGGGAGATTTGTAGGCTTTTCTGCCAGATTGCAGGCTACAAAACAGATTTGTGGGTGAAACCGAAGCTTTTCGTGCTTGTTCTTTCTCATTTCATCTCTTGTATGCTTAATGCACATTAAAGAAAAGCTAATTAGGCTACGATAGGAACAGCACAGATAATCCTCATTCCTAAACAGTGTTATCTATTCACTGCAAAATATTTGCATGAAAAGGAATTTTCCTTTTTTTGAGGAAAAGAAGGTAGCAAATGAACCGCCCTACTTTATGTATATTAGTTTCTGACTGTGTGTTCTTAAAATGTCTCAATACCCTAAACATAGATTTTCAAATCTGGGTTCCCCAATCCAAAGCCAAATGGATTGAGAGCACAGGTTTATTGGTCCTTGGTGCCAATACAGTTTTCTAGATGATAGTTATAAAACAAAAGATTCCTTTTTGTTTGTTTGTTTTTGAAACAGAGTCTCCCTCTGTCACCCGGGCTGAAGTGCAGTGGCGCAGTCTCCGCTTAAACCTCCATCTTAAACCTCCATCTATTGGGCTTAAGTGACCATCTCACCTTAGTCTCCCAAATAGTTGGGACCACAAGTGCATGCCACAACTCCTGGCTAATGTTTGTATTTTTGGTAGAGATGAGGTTTCTCCTTGTTGCACAGGCTGGTTTCAAACTCCTGAGCCCAAATGATCCACCCACCTCTGCCTCCCAAAATGCTGGGGTTATAAGTGTGAGCCACCACGCCTGTTGAGATTCTTAATTTCAGCGTCGTTCATTTCCTAGGGCATCCACAAGAAGTTACCAAAACCTGGGTGGCTTAAAACAACAAGATTTCAGTCTCTCGTCATCTGGAGGCTTGAAGTCTAGAATCAAGGAAACAGCAGGGCTGTGCCCCCTCTGAAGGCTCCAGAAGAGAATCTTTCTTTGCTTCTTCCAGCATCTGGTGGTTGTAGGCATTCCCTGGCTTGTGGCAGTGTAAATCCCATCTCTGCTACTGTCTATATATGGTTTCTCCCCTGTATCTCTCTGTGTTAAATCTGTCTCTGGGTTTCTCTGATGAGGACACTGTGATTAGATTTAGGGCCCACTCTAAATCCAGGATGATCTCATTTTGAGATCATTAATTATGTCTGCAAACGCCATTTTCCAAATAAGATGACATTCACAAGTTTTGATGCTTAGGATTTGAATATATGTTTTGAGGTCACCATATTTTGGGGACATATATTTATGGATCCCATAGTGACCCATAGTGGATTACCATCCCACTCACTATACCATGTTACCCCTGAAGGTGGTGGGAAGGAACTAGAGGTTTGGGGTATGGTCTTCCTCTGATGTCCATGTCTTAAGTGTTTGCACACAATGCCACATTCAGGAGAATATCATAAACATGTGTAAGTCATCTATAGAAACAAATAGAGGATGAGGTAGTTCACTTTGTGGTGTCTCCTTGCAGGTGTCTAGGGCCACAGCAGAGTGGAAAGAGAATGTCTGAATCAGACACACCGGGGTGGAAACTGACTCTACCAATGACTAGCTGCAAGACCTTGGTGATTATCCTTAACCTACTGTCAGCCTGAACGTGTGAAAAGTGAGTCCTAATCCTGACCTCAGAATGTCCTGTTCTTGGGAAATCAGAGATGCCACATGTGAAGTCCCTTGCACAATGCCTACATGATTCCACAAATGTCAGTGCCTCCCTTCTGTCTGTGCTGAGCCAGGATGACTATCTTCCCTCCTGGTGCCGTTCAGCATTCATTTTTTCACCCTTGGAGCTTCACAGCTATGGGAAGAAGTGGGAGCCCTGGTCTGGTTCCTCCTATCTTAGGCCAGCGAGTCTGCTTGAGCCCTCTGTTCCACTTATGCAGTCCTGCCTCTTTGGCTTCCTCTGTCTCTTGCCCAGAGACAGTAGTAGCTTTTCTCATCTGTTCATTAGGACCCCCTTGTATTCAACCTATCTACTTTGTAAGGCATCCAGTAGCCTTGTCAGGAATACAAGGATGAGTCCCATAGTCCTTGTCTGTGGGATGGGACCCTGTGGATGACTTCTGGTATCTCTGAACTAGTTCCTGAGGGGATCCGAAGCTAGGCTTGGGCGGCTGTGTGTGAAATGGATTTAAAGGGCAAAGAATTGGAAGCAGCAAGGAGTAGGCCTGTCTGGCAGTTTAGGAACTGTGGACTGAACGAGGGTGCTGGTAACGGGAATGGAAAAGAAGGGTCTGGAAATCAGAGCCACAGGTTCTGCGGTTGGTTGGTGCTGGGCCACGGGCTATCTGAGTGGTGCAGGTGGGACCATCTTCTCAGCCGTGGAGAATGGTGGGCTGCTCGGCTTGAGGAAGGAGCCCTGGACTGATTGTGTGTGAACCCAGCGAGTCCCCTAATGTTCCGAGTTCCAGTTTTCTCCTCTGTAAAAAGTAATAATAATACCAAGAACAAGAAGAATAAAACAAACAAAAAGCTCCAGAAATTACAGGTTGTTTGGACATATAACTAAGTATCATGGGCCTAGAGCCAAGTAAATGTTTCTAAACTCCATTGTTCTTTTGTACATAATATAGGGTAATTTTAAGTCAGAGGCCTCTAGGGCAGAGCTGTTCTCTCTGTTCCATCACTACTATCCTTTAAGACATATAGAGGAGCAATGAATGGGATCAAATGAAGGAAAAGTAATTTCACGTCAGCACAAAGGCTCTGACGCTGGTCATATCCAGTCGAATTGTTGACTTTTTTCACCCAAAATCAGGCTAGGGCAGTGCTTCCCAAACCCTAACGGTTTTCCCAGTCCTCTGAAGATCTTGTTTAAATTCAGACTGATTCAGCCACTGTTGGTCAGGGCCCAAAATTCTGCATTTCTAGCAAATTCCCAGGTGACGCCAATATTGCAGCTTAGAGGACCACACTGTGAGTGGCAGGAGCAAGGCAGCACTCGGGATTCAGTCATTCAAATACTCTATGCCCAGGATTTCTTGAAAAATATCAGCTGCAACTTCTCTCTCCTTTTTCACTGAAAGCTTGTCTTTTTTTTTTGAGACAGAGTCTCTCTCTGTCACCCAGGCTGGAGTGCAGTGGCACCATCTTGGCTCACTGCAACCTCCGCTTCCCAAGTTCAAGCGATTCTCCTGCCTCTGCCTCCTGAGTAGCTGGGACTGCAGGCGTGTGCCACCACGCCTGGCTAACTTTTGTATTTTTAGAAGAGACGGGATTTCACCATGTTGGGCAGACTGGTCTCAAACTCCTGACCTCAAGTGAGCTGTCTGCTTCAGCTTCCCAAGGTGCTGGGATTATAGGCATGAGCTACCACGCCCAGCGTCATCTTCTTCAGGTCAGAAGTGACAGAGAAGAATTTCCTTAGGGCAACTCATGTAGAATAGAGCCAGGGAGGCAAAGGAAAATTACTGCTTTGAGGAAAGCCATTTCTTCAAGCAGTTAATGTGGTGACCCAGGATAACAGAAGGAAGTTTAGTGTGCCAGACTTTAATCAGCACATTTTAGGCATGGCAGGATGCTTGGTCTGATTCTTAACTGAAAGCCTAATTGAAAATTTTGTTTCGTTTTAGTGTTATGTCCTGTAAGATTTTACTTAGACTCCACCTCCTCTGAGAGTCCTCTCTTTTTCTATTTTCTTTTCCTAACTCTCTATAACAGGTCCCCAGGACTGTGGACCTGTACTGGTCTGTGGCCAGTTAAGAACTGGCCTGCCCAGCAGGAGGTGAGTAGCAGGCAAGTGAGCATTACCGCCTGAGCTGCGCCTCATGTCAGATCAGCAGTGGCATTAGATTCTCATCGGAGTGCAAACCCTATTGTGAACCGCGCATGTGAGAGATGCAGGCTGCATGCTTCTTATGAGAATCTAACTAATGCCTGATGATCCGAGGTGGAATAGTTTTATTCTGAAACCCGCCTCCCCTACTCCATCCATGGAAAATTGTCTTCCATGAAATCGGATCCTGGTGCCAAAAAGGTTGGGGACCACTGCTCTATAATCTCCCTGGCCTCCAGTATCTGCCTCTATCCTAACTCTGGCTTCCCTGTATCTGGCCACCCTTTTGTGGGTCCCTTTCAGAGCATTATCTCCTTGAAGGCAAAACAGAGACTCTAGACCCTGTAGTCAGGGGTCTTAGAAAATGTCTGGCGTTTTCATAGACACTCCTGGTCTAGTAACAGTTATATTAATAGTTATAAATTTGTTGAAGCAAAGACCCTTTGCTAATCCACATTTAATCCTAACAACTTGGTGAATTTTTGCTCTCTCTCCATTTTGCAGACATGGCAATGGCAGCTTAGAGAGGTTCAGCTACTTGGGTCACCCCTTGTCGGGTGGGGGAGCTGAACCTTGGATGCAGGGGTATTTGTCTCCACTGTCTGAACTCTTCCTAACTGTTTGGAATGACAGAATGAGGAAATGCACCCAAGGTGAATTTTATGTTGACTATTACCTGCAAAATGTCGGTGGCTGCTCCCAGCTTTAGCTGACCATCCTGATATCCAGAGCAATGGTTCCCAAATTTTGGTCCATGGTCTAGTGCTAGCTTAGGACCAAGGACTTACCAGTCTTTGATGTGAGGAAAATAAGGACATAAAATTGGTCGGGCGAGGTGGCTCACGCCTGTAATCCCAGCATTGGGAGGCCAAGGCAGGTGGATCATGAGGTAAGGAATTCGAGACCAGCCTGACCAATATGGTGATGGTCTCTATTAAAAATACAAAAATTAGCTGGGCATGGTGGTGCGTACCTGTAATCCCAGCTACTCAGGAGGCCAAGGCAGGAGAATCACTTGAACCCAGGAGGTAGAGGTTGCAGTAAGCTGAGATTGTGCCACTGCACTCCAGCCTGGGCAACAGAGTGAAACTCTGTCTCAAAAATAAGTAAATAAATAAATGAAATAATGGTGATAAGAACTTGTAGTTTTTTTTTTTTTGTTTGTTTGTTTGTTTTTAGGTGCTCTTACTTGGCAAAATAAACTGATTATTCTGAATTGAAATTCCACTTTATTTAGATTGCTGTGGAATCCTAATTCCTGAGAATGATTGCTGTGAAAGTTCTGGGCCTTTGGGAGCAAATAGGGAGGTGCCTTTAATGGGTGATTTTAGTGGAGACTGCAATAAAAATTCCTATTCATAAATATCACCCTTTCCATTGTGCCCAGCTTACTTTGAGTAGCCCTGGATAATAGGACCTAAAATTCATGAAAGGACCACCCCTTTTATTTGAGCAAAATGATTGAGGGCTTTGTCTTTGAAAAAACTCTGTTCGAATGGGCACCCTGCTAGGGTGACTTGATGGGAAGAGAGAGGATGTGGGTGTCGTGTGCCTTTCTCCCACTAGCTTATTATCTCAGTCCCTGTGGGCTGCTCTAACAAGATACATAAACTGAGTGCTTTGACACAACAGAAATTTATTTCCCATCTTTCTGGAGGCTAGGAAGTTCAAGATCAAAGTGCCCATAGATTTGGTGTTTGGTGAGGGTTTTTTCTCTTCCTCAAAGATGGTGCCTTCTTGCAGCGTCCACATGGCAGGAGAGGTGAACAGCTTCCCTCAGGCCTTATTTTTTAAGACAGAATTTCACTTTTGTAGCCCAGGCTGGAGGGCAATGGCATGATCTCAGCTCACTGCCACCTCTGCCTCCCGGGTTCAAGTGGTTCTCCTGCCTCAGCCTCCCAAGTAGCTGTGATTACAGGTATGCACCACCACACCCAGCTAATTTTGTATTTTTAGTAGAGATGGGGTTTTACCTGTTGGTCAGGCTGGTCTTGAACTCCTGACCTCAGGTGGTCTGCCTGCCTTGGCCTCCCAAAGTGCTGGGATTACAGGTGTGAGTCACCATGCCCGGCCAAGACTTTTCTTCATAAGGGCCCCAATCTCATTCCTGAAGGTGGAGCCCTCATGATGGCATCATCTCCCAAAGACCTCACTTTCTAATGCCATCAACTTGGGGATTAGGTTTCAACATATGAATTCTGGGGGGACATAAACATTCAGGCCATAGAACACAGGCGACTTAATTTTCTGGGAAATGTTAGGAGACACTGGGGCAGCTGGAATTTCTGGGTAGGGGATGGATAGGAAGTGAGGAGGGGGTCAGGTGTGAGAAGACAGAGCAATGCCTAGCTGAGAGAACAGGGGTAGGGAAAGAAAGTCTTACAGGAAGGGGATGCCCGGAGTGATATTCAACAAGGATGGGGAGGCCAGATTTTACCTGTTGATCTCCCTTGAAGCAAAAACCCAAACCAAAATAAACACGAAAACCAAAAAGCAAAACTCCCACGATGTCATCAGAAATGGGCCATTTCCACATGGAGTGGCCGATGAGCTGATGGAATTCTTATAGTTTCTCTATTTCAGGAAGAAGAGAGTGTGAGGGATGTCTTTCTCACTGTGTTCATATCATTGTCTGATGATTAGAATGACTGACATGATAAATACAGGTAATTGCAATCTTTTTCTTATGCACATTTCACAACATTCAGCCCTACACAACAGAATTGATCTTGTACTCATGACTGCCAAAAGAATATCCTTGTATGGCGGGCACAGTGGCTCATACCTGCAATCCCAGCACTTTGGGAGGCCAAGGCAGGTGGATCACCTGAGGTCAGGTGTTTGACACCAGCCTTGCCAACATGGTGAAACCATGTCTCTACTAAATATACAAAAATTATCTGGGTGTAGTGGTGGGCATCTGTAATCCCAGCTACTCAGGTGGCTGAGGCAGAATTGCTTGAACCCAGGAAGCGGAGGTTGCAGTGAGCCAAGATCACACCATTGTACTCAGCCTGGGTGACAAGAATGAAACAACACCTCAGAAAAAAAAAAATCCTTGTATAGTGCAGTAGATCACAGGGTATAATGTAGTTATGCACGTACCATGAGCCCAGGAAGGGCTTACTGTGTGGCTCACCTCATCTTTATTGCCCCCTGGGTGAGCCATGAATCATTGTACCCAAGAAACTCTGACACACTTTCTAGCAAGCAGTATTCACCACCATGATAGTATAACTACCATTCACTGCTAAGCAGTGCACAAATTAAAAAAGAAAAAGCTGCCTTTATGGAGTAACAAGCTTTAGAGCAACTGCAGATTGTATGAGATTATAGCAACTGAAACGATCTTGCCATGTAATGGGCTTATGATGTCTGTTGTATAGTGGCTTTTTTTCTGAGCTAAATAAAGTTGAAATTAGCAATAGTCAAGTATCAAATCTGGTGGCATTTCACATCTGTGAATGTTTCAATAATTAAAAGGAGACAAGGACTCTGGCTGGAAAGAATGGCATATATGTATGTATTGAGACGGAGTCTCTCTCTGTCGCCCAGGCTGATGTGATCTCAGCTCACTGCAACCTCTGCCTCCCAGGTTGAAGCAATTCTCCTGTCTCAGCTTCCTGAGTAGCTGGGTCTACATTACAGGTGTGAGTCACTGCACTGGGCATTTTTTTTTTTTTTGAGATGGAGTCAGAGTCCGGACCCAAGATAGCCTCACTTCTCTCCATTGAGGCGGGGGAGAGGCGAGGTCATAAAGAGGGAAATGAGATAAGGATAGGAAGCAGCAGAGGATATCATAGTGTGGACTTTAGAGTCACACTGCCTGGGTTTGAGTCCAGCTCCACCTCTTACCAGCTGTGTGACCTTGAGTAAGTCACCTAACCTCTCTACACCTTATTCCCCCGAGTGAAAAATGAGAATAACAATGGTACTAAGTCATAAAGTTGTGAGAATTAAACAAGTTGATAAGGTGGTTGTGTTCAGCATATTATGCAAATGAATGTTTGCTACTTCTGGAGGAGGCACAGCGGGGGAAAAATGCCCTAGATGGATGTAGCTGCCAGCAGTGGAAGCTATTGGTGCAAAGGTGCAGGGCAGATTGGAGCGTGCCTGTGAAGCGGCATTGTTGTCTGGGGTAAGTACCTGAAATTTGTTATCTCATGGCCATAGAAAACTAGGATGCAGACCCAAAGAGTGAAGTTCAGAGCAGAAGTCTGATAGGTGAAAGAGAAGAGCTCTTTGCGGCAGAGAAGGGTCCCAGGGAAATGGGTTGCTGCTTCTGCAGTGAAATGCAGAGGGTTTTATAGATGAGCTTGAGGAGATGGTGTCTGATTTATATAGGGCACAAAAGATTGGTTGGACCAGGTGTACCATTTGCACAGGGTGTGAAAACTGGTTAGAGCTAGGTATGTCATTTACATAGGGTATGAAAACCTGGCCACCCTCACCCTAATCTTTTATTATGCAGATAGATTCTCCACCTGGCCAGAGCCATGTTTTTTTTTTGAGATGGAGTCTCACTCTGTTGCCCAGGCTGGAGTGCAGTGGCTCACTGCAACCCCCACCTCCAGGTTCAAGCGATTTTCCTGCCTCAGCCTCCTTAGTAGCTGGGATTACAGACATACCTGACTAATTTTTGTATTTTTAGTAGAGATGGGGTTTTGTCTTGTTGGCCAGGCTGGTCTTGAACTCCTGACCTCAGGTGATCCACTTGCCTCAGCCTCCCAAAGTTCTGGGATTACAGGCGTTAGCCACCATTTGTGGCTGCTTGTTTCTTTACTGTACACGTGGTGACAAAGAAAAAGGAAGATGGAGCCTCCGTGTTGAATATACCTGGACCCCAGGTAGCCCTATTCTACTGCCACAGCAGCCAGCATTCACCCGTGCAAGCTTCTGGCTTGCTTATCTGTGTTAACAGCTTGATTTTTCAGGTTACTTTTTGTTAGAAAAGAAATGATTTGGGGACTGTTTTTTGTTAAAACGGAAATTCTAGGAAGAAATGCTAGAAATATATATATATATGTGTGTGTGTGTGTGTGTGTGTGTGTGTGTGTATGTATATATGTATACATATATATATATATATTTTTTTTTTTTTTTTTTTTTGAGATGGAGTCTTGCCCTGTCACCAGGCTGGAGTGCACTGGTGCAATCTCAGCTCACTGCAACCTCTGCCTTCTGGTTTCAAGCGATTCTTCTGCCTCAGCTCCTGAGTAGCTGGGACCACAGGCACGTGCCACCATGCCCAGCTAATTTTTGTATTTTTAGTAGAGATGGGTTTTCACCATGTTGACCAGGATGGTCTCGATCTCTTGACCTCGTGATCTGCCCATCTCGGCCTCCCAAAGTGCTGGGATTACAGGTGTGAGCCACCTCGCTTGGCCTAGAAATATATTCTTTTTTTTTTATTATTGCATTTTAGGTTTTGGGGTACATGTGAAGAACATGCAAGATTGTTGCATAGGAACACACATGGCAGTGTGATGTGCTGCCTTCCTCCCCATCGCCTATATCAGGCATTTCTCCCCATGCTATCTCTCCCCAACTCCCCACCCCTCACTGTCCCTCCCCAATTTCCCCCCCACAGACCCCAGTGTGTGATGCTCCGCTCCCTGTGTCCATGTGTTCTCATTGTTCAACACCCACCTGTGAGTGAGAACACGCGGTGTTTGATTTTCTGTTCTTGTGTCAGTTTGCTCAGAAGAAATATATTCTTAAGATATATTTCTCTCTCTCTATTTCTATATAGATATATTTATATTTAATATTATATTTACATATATATATTTTTTTTTTGAGATGGAATTTCGCCCTTGTTGCTCAGGCTGGAGTACAATGGCACCATCTTGGCTCACTGTAACCTCTGCCTTCCAGGTTCAAGTGATTCTTCTATCTCAGCCTCCCGAATAGCTGGGATTACAGGCATGCGCCACCATGCCTGGCTAATTTTGTATTTTTTAATAGAGATGGGGTTTCTCAATGTTGGTCAGGCTGGTCTCGAACTCTCTACCTCATGTGATCTGCCTGCTCAGCTTCCCAAAGTGCTGGGATTACAGGCATAAGCCACCACACCGGCCCATATTTATATTAACCTCTATCTATCTATATTTCTTAAGAAATATATCCTTAAGATATATTTCTAGGAAGAAATGCCAGCCAGACAGGTTCAAAATGTATGGGCATTTTTTTTTTGCCAACATTGCCTGGTATCTCTCATGAAAATGTATGGGCAATTTTAAGGCAGATACACATTGTCAAACTGGTTTCCCAAAAGGTTGAATCAATTCAAGGTTCTTTAACTGGGTATCAATTCTCCTAAACTCACCCCACCTCTAAGCAAATTTGTTTTTCCTGGGCCTCTGGGCTTGTTTTCTTTTGGATTTCCTCTAGCAGTGGTTCAGACCTCAGGAAGGGAGTGGATTCTGGCAGGAGAACAGGCTTGGTGGGCGATTTCCCTAATGTTTGCTCCTGTGGGAATCTCAGAGCCACCCCCCTCGCTCCGATGATTTCAGTCACTTCCAGTCATTAGGTTGAAGGCCTGTCTTGTTACTGCTCACCACCTCCTACGCTGCGGCTGGCACTTGTACTGCAGTCCTTCAGAGAGGAAGAACAACCCGTTATTTGATAGTTTGCTGTTTTATAGGAAGCTAGGCACTATACTCAGCAAAGCCACAGATTCGCGCTAAGTGGCTGTCCCCTTCCAACTGTCATAATCCAGCCCTGATGTTCACCATCACTGGCAAAAATCCCTTCCAAATGGGAACACCTCTCCCTATGTGAAATTGATGCTGGTTAAGGGCCTACTGATGAGTATCATATGGCTCAGTCCCAGCCTGTTAAGATTTACAGATATTTGTTATCACCCACATTCCAGGGAATTCGTTGACATAAGCCTCAACTATTTTGAAAGAGCATTCTGCCTTGGGATGCTGCATTGCTTTTAAACTTGTATCTATATAAGGCAAGAATTATTTGCACACTCAATGGTAAGATTTCCATCCATTCAACATTTAAAGTAAAAAAGTAGCTGCCTCCCACTGTTCTGAGGATAAATAGCTACAACCTCGCCATGAGCCACAAGCCTGTCTGGTTTCCTCTCCTGAGAACTCTCCCCTCGAGCGTCCTTGACGTTCTTTCTGGCTCTCAAACACAGCATGTTCCCCTCAGGGCTTTTGCGTGTGCCTAGAATGGTCTCCTTCCTCCTGGAAATCGCTCCTGACTCAGCACATTCCACTCCAGCACCCTCCTTTGTCCAGTCTTACTGGAATCCTTTAGAGGAACTCCAAAACTCCATCTGCAGGCGAGGCTGCCCTGATACCCCAGATGAGGTCTGGACTCTGGTTTATATTATCATATTATCACAGCATCTGGTGGTTTTGCCTGTGATGCTTTGTAGTTTGTAATTCTATGGTTATGTGTGTCATCAGTGTTGAATGTCTGTCTCTCTCATTGGTCTATGAGGTCTAGGCAGGAAGGGACGGCTTTTTCTTATCACCAAAAGTATGTGGTCACCAGAACAATGCCGGCCAGATAGGTGCTGAATTGAGGCTTGCAAATGAGTAAATGGATACTGACATCCTGTGGCTAGTGGCTGGGTGGGGATAGTGCGGTCACTGAGTGTCCTGGCATGCAATTTTTTGTTTTTTTATTTTGCAGGGGGATATATTATTTCTCATGCCATTTAAGAGTGCTTCTCAGGGTGGAGGCTTTGAGACAGATGGGTGGATTTTCTTAACCTACTAGTGGTAAGACTTCTTAACTACCTTGGCCTCAGTCTCATTTTAAGATGAGGATAATATCTTACATTTTCTTCATCCTAAGACACCACTGACTTTAAGATGATCATTATTTAATAATAACTTTTCAGAGAAAAAATCCAAACGAGAACAAATAAATAAATACATAAATAAAACACCTCACTGTACAGTTCCTGCATGTTTATTTTAAAACACATATTGGTTGTAAAACACATTCAATTTCCAGGCATGTTAACATGTTAAAAAAAATGAAAATCTTTAGAATTTAGACAAAACGTGGCAATGCCTACCAAAAAGGATGACTGTGACTATTAAAAGAGATGATGTGTGTTCATTGTTTTGCCAAGTGCCTGGTATATCTTAAGCATTTATTGCTGTGAGTGCTATCTTTTCCTTTGAAAGGGTTCCCTTGTTTTCAGTCTGTGGGTTGTGTATTCCCAAGGACATTAAAGGGCTCATGCCATCTATTTCCTTATAAATTCCATCTCCCCTGTCCCTGCCCAGTATTTGGTAAGCTATGGCAAACACACCACAGATGTCAGTAGTGGAGAATGATGGAGGCATTTGTGCCATGAAGAGCAAGGCTGTTCTGGAACCTGCTTCCTGCTTGGGAGGAGTGAAGGGAAAGAAGCCAAAAAGTGGGGAACTAGCCTTCCTCAGACCGTCTGTGCTCAGGATCTGGCTCCTTTGCTAAACAATCAGGGGAAGAAAAGCCCCCTGTTTGGTGGGAATGCATTCTCTGTTGTGGTCAGGATGTTATTGCTGTCTTTTCTGTGATTTCACGGAATAAAATTACAGCATGTTTATTGTCAGAGATCATTGTTGGCTGCTTCCAGTCCCACTGCCACCACCTGGCCTAGGCCTTCATGACTTCTTGCTTGCCCCATGTAGTTGCTTCCCCAAGAGTTTCCCACTGGCAAATGTTCCTCTCTGCAGCCTGCCCAATTTAATTCAGCTTAGATCAGGCATGTTCGAGGTGATAAGACGGTAGACTGGCCCCATTTAACTCAATTCCATACAAATGAGCAAGGTACTCAAGTTGTGGAGATGCTCATCTCACTTCCCTGGTCTCCTGCAGAGAGCGGCTAAGCTGCAAAGGCTGGTAGCCACAGAAAGCGTTATTCTCATGAACGTGTAGAGAATAAAGTTACCTCCCCGGGTTTGCTTGGTGAACAAAGTTGGGTCTCACTCCAACTTCCCCGCTGTCTTTCTCTACTCAGCCTTGGTTTGTTCCTGAATTGCTGCCCGACTTCAGGGTCTATTTCGGTCAAGCCTCGGTTGCCTCTGATTTCTGGAAAGATCTCCTTTGCTTTTACCTCCCTCAGCACACTGTCTAGGCTCACTACACAGCACTTGATTCCATTTTCCTATTTTGGAATATACTCAGACAGGAAAAAAGCTGATTTCTTTTCTAGACTATAAACTCCTTGAGAGAAGGAGCTCCATCTCATTTACCTTTATATTGTAGTTTTCACATGTAGCATACATAAAATGAGTAAGTTGCTTAATGGTGACTGAGACATCAAAAGGAGTTTATTATAGGGTTTCAACTTGGGTGCTAAAAAGCAGTGACTAGGTATTTGTTATGTGTGCCATAAATTAAATCTAGAGGGAAAAATGATTCCTACACAGTGAAAGGATCTTTCTTTGACAACAATTATTTCTTTTTTTGTGCATTCTTCCTTTGAACTAATTGAATGGTGCAAAGGGGCCTCTCTTTTCTCTGATGCGCAGAGAAGGTATAATGTACATACTGTCAGATTATGCTATTTTAGCAATGTGTCTATTCATGCATATATCCAATGCTCAGAATGCAGCCAGTATATATTTTAAAACCAACACTGGCGCTTTATGAAGGCTGGGTTGAAGGTTGAATTCAGATGTAGGCACAAGAAGTCAAAGGCAGGGTCAGCTCTAGCTTGGTGACCTGGACTTAGGTCCCAGGTGGGTGAGGCCAAGCCTCGCTGCCTTCTCAGCTGTGGTTCCTGGGGCGCCGTATGAGAATGCTGAACAGCCTCATCCTTAAGCACTACCAGCTTTCAGGAAAACAGGTAGCACAGAGAATGGTTCTAATTCAATGACCTCGTGGCATCTGGAAGCGGAAATTCAGTGTTTCAGGGTATGCTAGCAAAATAACTCGGTAAGCAACATAGCCTATTGGGGTTTCCATATTACATTTTATGGATTCCTCAAGTTTTAGGTATATTTTTGAAATAATAATTTTTTGGCACATTTAAAACTTATGTATGGATATAATTTCTAAATCCAATCTCTCCTGTTTTCAGTGATCAAATTAGATTGCCATCTTCATCTCGTGGCAGACATGTGTTTCCAAGTGCAAATAGTCACCTGACAAAAAAACAATATGGTTATACTGCCTCATAGATGATTTTTAGAGTTTTGAAAATTATCAAAAAGTCAAAAGAGTAATTTTAAATTTTAAAGAATGTGAAAAAGCCCTTGTAAATGTTTGAATAGGCTCAGGGGTCAGTGAATGTGGGTTTCCACCTCAGTGTGGAGTGGATTGAACTTGACGGTTTTGAGCATTTCTTCTCTAAGTATCTGCCTCTCCAGATGAAGAACAAAAACAAAGATGACAGACAGCTCCTACACACCCAAAGGACGTGAAGTCAATAAAATAATGCATAGAAACATATCCTTAGACTAATGGTCATTTCTAGGTTTGAATTAAGTCATGATCCTAAGTTGTCTTAGGTGATGTTCTTTCTGCATAGATCCCTTATAAAAGATTCCTTTCCCAGTGACAGATGACAAGTAGCTCATAATAGCTGTCATAAACTATTCTGTAAAAATCATTTATCTTTCCATCCTTCTCTGCATTATCACTTTTATTTTCAGGCACTGCAAAAATGGCCTCATTTTCGATGGCAGGTATTACTGGAAGGGTCATCCTGTCTGTGTGTGTTCCATATCACCCCCACCTGCTGGTAGTCATCAGTGGGTCCCCAGTGCTGGGGATGTGGTTTTCTCTTCTCAGTGATGGCCTCATGGGTAATGGTAAGCCCTAGAGTTGCTCTAAGGCAAAGAGGCTTTGGGGAAAGACACTCTCTAGTCTAATTTTTCTTGCATTATTTCAACTGAATGTTAAGAGAAATCGACAGGTGAGTAAGCTCTTATCAACCTTTGGGAAATGCCTGCCTGATTTTCTAGCTACAAGCTATTCGATGAGAAATGCCACTATGTAGTTCTTTCTGAATCTTGTAATTTTTATCACAGCAAAGTTATTTGCCTTAAGGACTTTTCCAGGCCCATTACTTTCCTATAAAATATCCTGAATTGAAATAATACACTTTTCATTATGTAGTTACTTTCATTGCTGGAGACTCAAAAATACTTGAAAAATATTTTAAACTTCTCTTCAAGGACCATTTTCTTCGTTGTAAAATTTACATATGGTGATATATAGCAACTGTTTTAATATCTTATAGCCATCTTAATAAAATCTAGACATAATAATAAAAGAAAAGGATTGTATATCTCAATAATAGTGCAGTGCTCTTTTAGAAATGCTGAATAATCACTCTGGCTGGAAGGGGAGCAGCAAAGGCATTATTTGAAGAGCATCATATGATGCCTAATGACCTAGAGAAAATATGACCAAGCTTTCTATCTAATTGGAAAAACACCCTTGCTTCTATTCAGCTTTGTGTGGATAATGCTTCTGAATGCCACGTTTTCTCTTTTGCCTTTTTCTTACACTCACGTAAAGGATGCCAGCTTTAGGGTAGATCTCATATAATCACTGGTGAAGGATTGCATCTCAACCCCTTCCTCCCAGACTGCAAAGCCCATCTTTGAAGGGTTCCAACCTTATCTATCCGTAGGTCTGTTTAATCCATTGGAGCTGCCAACCTTTCTGCAGGGGCGTATGATATGAAGGCTAACGTAGCCTAATGCTTTATTACTCTAGCCTGGCCAAAAATGCTACCATCATTCAAAATAATACTTTGTAAAATTTCAGCACTGATATGGTTTGTATCTGTGTTCCCACCCAAACCTTATGTTGAATCATAACCCCCAATGTTGGCGGTAGGGCTCAGTGGTAGGCGATTGGATCATGGGGGCAGATTTCTCATGAATGGTTTAGTACTATCCAGTTGCACTGCCCTCACAACAGTGAGTGAGTTCTTGTGACATCGGCTCATTTAAAATTGTGTGGCACCTCCTCACCCGCTCTGTTGCTACTGCTCTGGCCAAGTGATGTGTCTGCTCCCACTTCACCTTCTACCACGATTGTAAGTTTGCTGAGGCCTCCCGAGAAGCTGAGCAGATGCCAGCATCATCCTTCCTGTACAGCCTGCAGAATTGTGAGCCACCTAAACCTCTTTTTATTATAAATTACCCAGTCTCAGGTATTTCTTTATATCAATACAGGAATGGATTAATACAAGCATATTTTCTTTAATATATTTAAAATTGTGACGCCTGTAATCCCAGCACTTTTGGAGGCCAAGGTGGGCAGATTGCTTGAGCTCGAGATTTCAAAACCAGCCTAGCCAACGTGGTGAAACCCCGTCTCTACTAAAAATACAAAAAGTTAGCTGGATGTGGTGACGGCTGCCTGTAATCTCAGCTACTTGGGAGGCTGCAGCAGGAGAATTGCTTGAACCCAGGAGGTGGAGGTTGCAGTGAGCTAAGATCATGCCATTGCACTCCAGCCTGGGCAACAAGAGTGAAACTCTATCTCAAAAAAAAATTGTGTTATAGCAAGTCATTTTTTAGTATTACATGTAAATGAAGGAAACTATATGCTCTATGTGAGCGTATACTACTATGTTATATTGTTAGAAAAGATATCTCCACAAGGATTTGCTGTAGCAAAATGAGCTTTTCTAGAACCAATGATTTTTACTTAAAAATAGTTGATAAGTCAATGTTTAATTCCACCCACCCTTCCTCCCCAGTGGAAGGACTTCCTGGGCATTATGAATATTTTGTAATCATATAGTTATTTTATTCTTAGGATGTCAGTGCCTGAAATAATTCATCCCAATAGAGAAAGAATGTTTCCCTTCAACTTTAGCAGAAAATTATGATTTTTGTTTAAGATTGAAATCAAGGTGATGATAATTGAGTTGCTGAAATACCTAGAGTCTTTTGTTTTTTATCATGCATTTTAGCAAAGAATTTATAATTGGCACAGTATTGTCCAACTGATGTGTGTGTGTGTGTGTGTATGTGTGTATTTTTTCTTTTTAAGACAGAGTCTCCAGGCTGGAGTGCAGTGATGTGATCTTGGCTCACTGCAACTTCCGCCTCCTGGGTTCAAGTGATTCTCCTGCCTCAGCCTCCTGAGTAGCTGGAGTAGCTGGGACTACAGGAGTGCACCACCATGCCCAGCTAATTTACAGATTTATAGTAGAGATGGGGTTTCACCATATTGGTCAGGCTGGTCTTGAACTCCTAACCTCATGATCTGCCTGCCTCAGTCTCCCAAAGTGCTGGGATTACAGGTGTGAGCCACTGCACCTGGCCTGGTATATTTTAACCCAATGACTAGATTATTTGTTGCTAGTGGGTAAGGAAAACAAGTTAAAATTCCTTTGCAAGTTGTCTTTCAGCACAGGGAGAGGTGGGAGTGCAGTCAGCACTCACAGTAGGAGATAAGCCAGATGTCTGGCACTGAAATGGAACGTCTGTCAGCATTTGATTGTGTCATAGACAGTGCCCTTGCCACACCTGTACAATAATGCTTAAAGAAAAACTGTGACATGTATATAATGGAATATAGGTGTGCCAAATGGAAAAAAAAAAGGATTCTGCGGATCATGTTTAGACTTGTGTTGCAATTACTTTTTTTTGAAGTGTGTGTGAAGGGATTAACAATTATATAGTAATATAAAAATTATCCTGTGAATGAACCCAGTAATATGACATATAACTTGACAACCAGTGGTGATAAATAATTGCTTTAGGTTTTTTCAGGTTTTTTTAAATTTTTTAGATTCCCTTCCTACCAATATTCTCTGTCTGTGAGACATCAGAGTTTCTATAAGCCTGTGGTCTACAGTAGCATTACCCTAATGGATTATTCTTCTTGGAACTCTAGTGTCTCATGAAATGTTAATAGTTATTTCACAAAAAAAGAAGATAACGTATGCACACAGACCATGTCTGACTTTTGATGGTTTGACTTAACAATTTTTGTACTTTACAATGGGTTTATGAAGGTATTAAATGCAGTTTTGACTTAATGTTATTTTAAATTTATGATCAGTTTAACAGGACATAACCCCATCATCACTTCAAGAGCGTGTGTGTGTGTGTGTGTGTGTGTGTGTGTGTGTGTGTGTCTCACAAAAAGGCTTATTATAAGGAATTGGCTTATGTGATTATGGAGGCTAGCAAGTCCAAAATTTGAGATATGAACTGGCAGGTTCAAGACCCAGGAGAGCCAATGGTGCGGGTGAAGTTCTGAGGCTGTTGATTGGAGAATTCCCTCTTGCTTTGGGAGGCCAGTCTTTTTGTTCTGTTCAGGCTGCTTGGATGAGAACCAAGACATGGAGAGCAAGCTGCTTTATGCAAAGTTCGCTAACTTAAATGTCAATCTCATCCAAAAACACTCTTCAAATGGATACATAAAATTAACCATCACACTGGCAAAAAAAGCAAGGGATAGTGGGAGTGGGAGGAAGTGAAACACTACATGTTATGCATGTTATATTCTCCTTATGGAAGGAGAATCACAATACACATGAACATAAAGGCCCTGAGAAGTCCTGCAGTGAAGATGTCTTTTTATATTTCTATAACTCCATCTTTCTCAAATTTATTTGCTCATGGAAACTCCTCCCCATTTTTTTTTCCTGTGAAAATGTATTACTGTTGTGCTGGATTACTAGTGTTCAGAGGAACACAGGTAAAAAGCTGGTGTAGGACACTGTTCAGGCAACTGGTTCATTGGAGATAAAACTGATAATATCAGCTTCATTAACTGAACCTAGTAGCCTAGATGGGTATTTATCCTTTTAATGTATTGGCTGTATACTCAAGTGTACATAGAGGGTCCCCTGCATGAGATTCCATACACAACAGGTAACGTGTGAAACGCTAGTGCCCTTATGAGTACCATCACCACTAACACAAAATAAGCGTCTGAGAAAGATGCCAAAATAAAGGGAATCATATGTAAAGAAAAACAATATCGCCATTTGCATTTCATGGGCTTATGATATATATATGTTTTTTAACTCAAGGAAATAACGAAGCATCTTTAACCCCATCATCCTGGGAAACTTGAGTATCTCAATGCAGACAGGCATGAAAATATCATATTATTTGATAAAAATTTTCTGAAGCCTACAATCAAGTATGTGACAATCCTTGGTGAATCACAGGAACTCTCAAGCTATAGAACTTCGTATGAAAACAAATGGTAAATCTATACAGTTAATTCTTAAATGATTATCACATTGAGATAGTAATCATCTCACCATGAATGTTAGTAGGTTGGTGCAAAAGTAATTGCGGTTTTTGCCATTCCTTTCAAACTGCAAAAAACACAATTACTTTTGCACCAATCTAGTATCTCTTTTTTGTCCCTTTCTCCTTTATCCATCCCCAGTCATTAACTCTGTCATGCAGCAGCAGAAGTGGGCACTGGCAAGAGTCCGGCAGAGCAGAGAGAGGTGGGGAGTGGACGATCAGGGGCGGCCAGGTGTTGATTTGGAAAAGATGCCCGTGGAAAGGGCACTCACTGAAAAGGTGACCTGTGTGCTAAATGATGAAACATAGATTTTACCCACCATGAACACCTGGAGAAGCACTGAAGGCTTTCTAACCAGGAGTGGTGAGAAGAGACAGGCATTAGAATCATTCTGATACCCGCTGAAACGTAGGTTAGTGAGTGGGGGTCATGGGAATTTGGGAGAGAGTTAAGTCTTATGCTTTTGGGGTACCTAACCTACCTAAACCTACCTATCGTATATATTTAACAAAAACATGGCTTCTCGAGGGCAGGTATATGTGTTTGTTTATGGTTGACAAAAGAAAAACTTAAGCCGAATTAAATTTAAGGGAGTTGGGCTGGGCGCAGTGGCTCATGCCTGTAATCCCAGCACTTTGGGAGGCCGAGACAGGAGGATTGCTGAGCTCAGGGATTCAAGACCAGCCTGGGCAACATGGTGAAACCTTGTCTCTACAAAAAATACAGAAATTAGCTGGGCGTGGTGGCATGCACCTGTAGTTCCAGCTACTCAGTAGGCTGAAGCAGGAGAATCATTTGAGCCTGGGAGGCATAGGTTGCAGTGAGCCGAGCTCACAGCACTGCACTCCAGCCTGGGCAACAGAGCAAGACTTTGTCTCAAAATAAATAAATACATTTAAAGGAACTTAATTGAACAATGAACAATTTGTGAATTGGGCAGCCTCCCAAGCCAGATTAGGCTCAGAGACTCCAGCGCAGCTTCATGGTGGAAGATTCATAAACAGAAAAAGGAAAGTGATGTACAGGAAATGGAAGTGAGGTACAAAACAGCTGGATTGGTTACAGGTTGGCAGGTGCCTTATTTGCACATGGTTCAAACTGTTGGGTATGTTTGATTGGCCAAAACTTGGTGACTGGCATAAGTGTAGGCTATGGTCTGTTTACACGTCCACTAGCTATAGTTCACAACGTCCTGAACTCAAAATATTTAAGGTTGAGCTTAAAATATGTAAGGAGACAGCTTTAGGCTAAACTTGATTTAACACAGTGCAGTCTGTTTTGCTATAATGTGAAATGTTAGGGCAAAATTTTGCTTGAGTGCAATTTGTAAATAAGGGAATAATGTCAGTACTGAACCCAGTTTTGTGCCCTTCCAGATGTTCTCAGCACCTGCATCCCCCTCTTCTTGGCCAGGGAGGCCTCTAGACAGCTCATACAGCTACCTGGTCTCCCAGTAGAGCTGGCTGTCTCATCCTCTCATCTTCTCCTGGGTGCAGGGTCATGGTCAGGTTCTAGGGGCTGTGACAGCAATGGCGTTCTGTCCAGCTGGACCCTCAGGGGCTCCAGTTTCCCTGGTGGCTATCTGGGGTGGGATTCCACCTGGGTGTTAGCAGAATTCTTGCACTGTGAGGTAAACCTTAGCAGTGAGGGACAGGAGACAAGAAGAAGCTGGCAGCTGAACTGCCAGCCTCCCTTCTGCCATCTTTCCTGAGATGCAGTAATTCCCTGTGACCTTTCTGGAGATGGCCCACATGACCCAAGGAGCCAGGGCTGTTTTCATAAAACTGTGGCCATCTTGGTAACACAACTTTAAATTCCTTTCCTCTTCCTGATTCATTCCTCTTCCCCATCACTCCTGCAAACAGCCACCCCGAATAACCTGTAAGTTTTGCCTCAGAGCTGTTTTCCAGAGAAGCAGATGAAGACGATGCCAGTGTAAGAATGTGGAAGTCATTTGGGTTCATATGTGATTTTTCTTACACAAGAGGAGCGGGAAGAGATCATGGGAGTGGAACTATAAACTTTATCAGGAAGGGCTGCGCAAGCAGCAAGGGCTTTTGGCAGAATTTTGAGAAAATTAAGATGAGGGCCTGTTTCTGGAGCCCCTCTCTTGAGAGACACAGCTCTCGGCTAGGTTAGATGGGGCTGCCACTGGGCCCAGTTTTGCTGTAGCCCCACTGGCTAGGAGCCACCCCTCTATTTATGTTCCTCCACACCCCCAGCTCTGCTTTAACTGAAGTGTGGCTGACATGTTTAGTGTGTTGTTTCTGTGCTTTTTTTTTTTGAGGGGGGAAGGAATATTGCTTTATTGCCCAGGCTGGAGTGCAGTGGCATGAACTTGGCTCACTGTGACCTCTACCTCCCAGGTTCAAGCAGTTCTCAGCCTCAGCTTCTCAAGTAGCGGGGATTACAGGCACCTGCCACCATGCCTGGCTAATTTTTGTATTTAGTATAGACAGGGTTTCACCGTGTTGGCCAGTCTGTTCTCAAACTCCTGGACTCAAGGGATCCGCCTGCTCCAACCTTCCAAAGTGCTATTATAGGCATGAGCCACCGTTTCTGTGCATTTTTAATGGCCCAGCGCCAGCCTCCAACCAGGCTGAGCTGCCTGCATGTTGGGTTCCTGTTGTCTCCCCAGGAACCAATTACTGTTTTTTGTGAGTACTCTGGTTACAAAGTTGCATAGGTTTGGAGTGGTCTGCCTAATCATATTTTTCTCTGAAAGGCTGTAATTTAAGTGTGTGATTTTTGAGAATGTTGAGGTATACTCAGGTACGCCTGTGTTGCAATCTAGCAGAAATGTTGGTTTCTCAAGAAGATGAAAAAAAAGACTTGTGGAATGAATACAATGCTTTAGAAATTATTCCTAGTGATATGGAAAGTGACATTCACATGATCGATTTTTTAAAAAAACTTTTTGTTTAGAGAGGATTTTAAGCCCTTACATTGTAGCTATTTAAAAAGACAAACATTTCCCCATTGCAGTGGTGTACCACCGGATAATGAGATAAGAATACTATGAGGAATATCTTTCTGTAGCCCCTCTGAATCCACTCTTCTCTCTTTTTTGGTGTGTTCTGTGCCTTGGAAGGCTGGAACTGGAAGGTTGACTACATCAGGGGCGACTCTCTTTGCTGTAGGGCTTCTTGTTGGGTCCAGCCAATGCCAGGCAAAGGAGGCAATCCAAAGTGGGGAGAACAGTGAGGTGGGCCCACTCCTTTGTTAAAACTCCTGCTCTGTGTGTGCCACCTATTTCCTGCTGGTGAGGCAGGAGAATAGCGTCTGGAGGCAGGGAACCTAAGGACGATTCACACTGACTTCCTAGAACTAAATCAAAAAGAAAACCCCAGCTTTCCATACCTAAGTAACAACAACAACAAAAAAAACCACGAGGGTACTCACCACCCACCTGCTAACCCCTTTTCTGCATGGCAGATGGAAAATTGAAAGTATCTCTGATTGGCTGCTTTCTGCAACCAATCAGACTGTTTGCTGGCCAAGTCTTCTTTGTCTAGAAATGTAACTTTGTAACTTCGATTTAGCCTCTGATTGGTTGTGGAAAGCAACCAGTCAGAGGCTTGCATAGGTGTAAACTTTGTAACTTTAGCCTCTGATTGGTTGCTTTCTGCAACCAATCAGACTAATTGCAGGCCATTCATCTACATAGAGTGTACACCAGGTAACCAATGGGAGACTTTTAGAGGGTATTTAAACCCCAGAAAATTCTGTAAAGGGTCCCTTGAGCCCCTATGCTTGGGCTGCCCCCACACTGAAGAGTGTACTTTCATTTTCAATAAATCTCTGCTTTTGTTGCTTCATGCTTTCCTTGCTTTGTTTGTGTGTTTTGTCCAATTCTTTGTTCAAGATACCGAGAACCTGGACCCCCTCCACTGGTGATACTAGGACCCTGATTACTAAACACCTTTCTTTGAAGGTTTGTGTATTTTTTAAGCTTCAGCAGATGAATGGTTGAGTCAACTTCAGTAACCCTTGTCATGTTCATTCTCTGTACAGGAAGCATGTAATTAGAAATTAATAAGAACTGGGGAAATGGGAGATATTTCACTCTGTCTTCAGAGAACAGTAAAGAATATCTCTTCCTTGGCAAATGTGTATCCAAAAAACAGCATTATAAAATACATTTGAAAAAGTGCCACCTAAAACATAAGTCAATCTGTTTTTGATGATTCAGAAGATACATTAGTGGCCAGCAGTGTCTCAGGAGTTGTGGTTATGACTAATTACTAAAAACGTGTGGAAAGTCTGGCTCATGGGATATAGAGAGCAGAATTTTCTATACTTTGGGTGTGCTAATCCTGCATGGCTTCTGTAAAAATCCCTTATGAACACTGTTAAATTATAATAAAACAGGGACCCAGCAAAATGACCCCCCAAAAAGTTCTGTACTTTTAAAATAAAATCAGAAATATTATCAAATGTCTCCTACATTTCAGACACTATTATTGTTTGCTTACCATATTTCCTTTCATCTTTAGGACAACCCAACAAAGTGGGTTTTATTATCTCTCTTTTGTAGCTGAAGGAACGGGCTCAGAGAAGTCACAAGTTCATGGTCACACACCCAGTAAGGGGCAAAGCCTGGATTAGAGGCCAGGTCTCTTTGGTTGTAACGTTCATTCCCTTTCATGAGACCAACTGCCATTTCGAGGATTGTCGAAAGGGAATTCTAGAACTCACAACTTTTTGGCTTTTCTGAGCTTTCGTGGTTTTGAATGATCCTAAATAGGTGAATCCCAGCAGGCCAAGGAAGCGAATATTTCTCTTTCTGTTCTTTTCTTGTAGGTGAAGCCGATTCTTATGATTTAGGCGTCGTTATGTGTCATTACCCACTGCAATGGCATAACGCACCGAGATTAGCTTGCAAGACAATCCTTCACGGTGATGGCTGGCAGGCGCCACACTGAGAGATCCTGGGACTGAACTTTTCACCCAAAGAAATGCAGGAAGCCGTCCTGTTGGGCAGTCACTTACTGTGCTGTGCCTTGGATCATGGAGTTTTAGAGCCGGAGGGGAAATACCTATAATGAAAGCAATAATTTTTACTTACTCGCAAAGACCTGTCTCAAAATAGTAGACTACGCTTGGCAGGCAAGAAGGCAATCTTGATTTTTCATGTCCCATAAACAAGGCAACAAGCTCTTTTGTGAGGAGGTAAAATAAAGGCTTCGTTTTTCAGTGTTTTATGTTCCTCAGATGTACATCTGAGTATGTGTTAAATCCTGAAGGGTGGCCCAGACCGGGAGAATTTATCCCAGCTGCTCTGGGGGCTGTGGTGAGCAGTGATCTAGCAGGACAGCACACAGGAAGGAGGTGAGTTGCTGGGTTTCCATGTGTGCTTTGCGTGGAGCCTGCAGCTGACTAGCCAACAAGACAAAAGAGCTATTGAGAGCATGGGCTCTGGGGGAAGACTGCCTGGGTTCCTATCCTGACTCTGCCCCTCACCTCTCTGAGACTCAGTTTCCTCCCCTGTAAAATGGCAATAACAAGCACATGCACCTCAAGGGGTTGTCCTGAGCCTTGCCCAGGTAACACATGTGAAGCATGAAGAATAGTGCTTTGCACAGGGTAAGCCATCTATGTGTTAGTGATGATTCTTACGATTTTCATTTTTTTCAGAGGCTCAGAAATGTGAATCAAACTGTGATATGGTTGGGCTGTGTACCCACCCAAGTCTCATCTTGAATTGTGACTCCCATAATTCCCACATGTTGCCGGAAGGACCCCATGTGAGATAATTGCATAATGGGGTGGTTTCCCCCATACTCTTCCCCTGGTAGTGAATAAGTCTCATGAGATCTGATGGTTTCATAAGGGGAAACGCCTTTCTCTTGGCTCTTATTCTGTCTTGTCTGCCACCACGTAAGACACACATTTTGCTTTCTGCCATGATTGTGAGGTCTCCCCAGCCACGTGAAACTGTGGTTCCATGAAGCCACTTTTTCTTTATAAATTATCCAGTCTTGGGTGTGTCTTTTTCAGCAGTGTGAGAACAGAGTAATACAGCCTGTCTAAGGTCCCACAGCTTGTAGGTGAGTGCATTGGGACTAGAGCTGCCCAGAATAGGTGGAGTGTCCCCTATCCTGAGCCTGTCTAGGGGACCCTGAACTTAGACCAGGGGAAACCAGAGATAAGTTTGTGGTGCTGAAGGCAAGAGTCAATATTGAGAACCAGTTCCATGTGAGACTCCCCCTGGAGAGAATTCTGCAGACCTGTGGTTTCATGTACTCATGATGTAATCTTCCTTTCTGCTTCCATGATTCCTCTGCGGAAAGAATTTGCTCTGCTGAGAAAGGTTGTGGGTCATGGCAGTAAGCCATCAAGAATAAAGGTATTCACAGTCTTCCCAGTATCTGTTCAGCATGGTATCCCCAGCTCCTAGAGCATTGCCTGGCGTGTATTAGTATTCACTGATGTTTATTAAATGAATATTTATTAAATGAGTGAATGGATGAATTGAGGGAGAGATGACTTAATGAACCAAATTTTTGCTTACCAGGGGAGGATAGACAGAAGCTTAATGATCACTACTCAGTGTTCCCTAGGTTAGGGCCAAATATGGCCCCAGGGCAGCTGGCTGAGAGACCAAAGCAGGGTTGCACATGGTAGTTTCTCTTCAAAGACTGTATACTTCCCTTCTTCTCCACTTCTGGGGTGGGTGCTCAGTGTGTGGACAGTGGACCCACACACATGGGACCCACAGAAGGGCTTTCAGGCCACGCAAAGAGAATCCCTGGTAGATCAATTTTTCACTTCCATGGGTCAGAGTGGCTCCTGGAACGTAACCAAGAAACACATCGTGGCCTCCATCCGCAGATGGGGGTGGCGGAGAGAGTTTGGCCCAGTTATACCAGTTGGAAGGCTGTTTCAGGAATTCAGGTGAGAACTGGAGAAGGCTTGCATTCAAACACAGGTGGTGAGAATGGCCTGGAGGGGATATGTTCTGGAAATCTTTGTAGGGTGGATTGGCGGCACTGATTGGACTCATCATATCCTGCCCTGAAGCCTTAGATGTCCCCAAATAAAGTGAGTTCATAGTTTCCAGCTGAGAATGTTGGCCAGCTACCAGCTATTGCTAGGAACTGGCTCTTTTGGAGTGGCCACTATAGTCATTGTTTTTGAGTTTCTGGGTACCATCTGCTTGGTTCTATAGTGCGTTTCTTTCCATACTTAATAGAGATCTATTGAAATGGCGTTTAATTCAGGATTTTTGCACTTATGAAGTCACTGTACCTTTTCCCACTAACCTAATATTGCATCTCCTTCCCTCCCCCAAACTTCTTTCTCTCTGTCATCTCTCTCTCCACCTCCCAATCCATCTCCTTTAGTTATGAATTGCTCCATACATTTCAGGAGCACCCTGCCCTATAACTTTGATTCCATTCCAAGGAATGGGGAACATTTGTAGCTCAGAAGCATCTTAAAATTCATTCATGATTCCCTTGACATTAATCCATAGGGTAGAAGGAGTCTTTGGCTCTGGTAGAGACAGGTATGTCTGCCGTCCGGGACCCCTATCATTCTAAAAGCAGGTTATCCCTTACTCCTATGCTCCTCTGAATTCTCCAGTTCTTTGCTAGCATCAGGAAGCTTCCCCAGAGATTTGCTGCAATTGCTGACAGCTTCCGGGCCTGTCCTTGTTCTGGTAGTAACACCTGACTGCCAGCCACCATTTGCCCACACCAGGAAGGTTGCTTAAAACAAGGCAGAGGGCAGGCCATGGTCAATCCACTTCAAGGCCCTGCTTCATGCTTTCCCTTGGGGACTTGCCTTCTTGTTATTACCAGTTTTCTGTGCTCATTTCAAGCCTCAGGCGGTCTGATCTGGGCCTTTCTGCTTTACCTGGGCTTTGGTGCTGGCTTCTTGGTCTCAGCTCTGCCTGAATTCCAACCTGCACCTCCCTGCCCAGCCTGGACCTATGAGTGCCATATTCTAATTTATCCACTGGGACTTAGAAACTTCTCTGTGCCCTCTGGTTTGGTTTGGGAAACTGGGCTCTGACCTTGCCACTGCCTTTTCTGTGATCCTGTCCTGGGGTGCGTCATTTCCCTGTATGGCAATAGAAGCCATTTGGTTTGACTGTCACCAATGAACCTGTTTGGCTAAAAGAGAAGCTAAGCTCTCGTTCCCTGAATCATTATGTAGGACACCTCTTTTGGGCACCATTCAGTCGTTCCGCATTTGGACCTGAGATTTCTAAGTTCAACCTCTTTATCATTCATCAAATTTTGAAACCCAATTAACTTTTATCTATCATCTATCTATCTATCTATCTATCATCTATCTATCTATCATCAATCTACCTACTATCTACCTACTATCTACCTACCTACTGTTTATCTATCTATTATCTATCTATCTATCTATCTATCTATCATCAATCTACCTACTATCTACCTACCTACTGTTTATCTATCTATTATCTATCTATCTATCTCTCTATCTATCTATCTATCTATCATCAATCTACCTACTATCTACCTACCTACTGTTTATCTATCTATCATCTATCTATCTATCTATCTATCATCTATCTACCTACTATCTCCCTACCTACTGTTTATCTATCTATCTATCTATCTATCTATCTATCTATCTATCTATCATTTTTCAGAGACAGGATCTTGCTCTGTCGCTCAGGCTGGAGTGCAGTGGTGCAATCACAGCTCACTGCAGACTTGGCTTCCTGGGCTCAGGCAATTCTCCCGCTTCAGCTTCTCAAGTAGCCAGGACCACAAGTGTGTCACACCATGACTGGCCCCCAACAATTTATCTGGAAATTTTACTTGATGACCCTAACTACTTTGATCACGTCTTTTAGATTTAAGCTCTGCTCACTAGTTTGTGTTTAGGGAGTATATCTGTTACTTGAGTTTGATGGGGCTCAGGACATGTGACCCCAAAATGTGGCACCTGGGCATTTGAGAAAACAGTAGAAGGCGGAAGGCCACTCTCACCTTCCCCTACATTCTCCTCCAAAGTGGATCAAAAGACTGGTTTGGGATGTGTCCTCTGATCTCACTATTTCGGGAGGAAAGGAACATTTTTTTTTTTTTTTGAGACGGAGTCTCACCCTGTCACCCAGCTGGAGTGCAATGACTCACTGCAACCTCTGCCTCCCAGGTGCAAGCAATTCTCCTGCCTCAGCCTCCCAAAGCAGCGGGGATTACAGGGGCCCACTACCACGCCCAGCTAAATTTTGTATTTTTAGTAGGTGGGGTTTCACCATGTTGGCCAGGCTGGTCTCAAACTCCCGACTCAACGATCCGCCTGCCTCGACCTCCCAAAGTGCTGGGACCACAGGCAGGCATGAACCACTGCGTCTGATCAGGAGCATTCTAATATCTGAAAACACAGGCACACAGAGAAGAATCTGAACAAACAGGCCTTGCTTAGTCCCCGCCAGGTTATTACCATTGGATTACACCCCATGTCCAATTATACTTCTCCACGACTGCCCACTTCTTCATCAAACCTGGTGTAAAAAGAGACACAAGTTCACCTACGTCAAAAGACACAATTATAACAAATTTAATGTAAAGATCTTAATTGGCTTTTATTTGCAATCCCAGAATCAGGCAACATCTCATTCTATAAAATAGAGATGACCTGGGGAGATTGGCTTTACAGACAAAAAAGGGCTGAGGAAAGCAGAAATAGAACAAATAGTAAAGTGGTCATTTCAAAGTTACTTTTCTTGTAAAAGTGAAAGGGAAGAGGGCTTCCTTGTTATGCCAGTTAACACCGGCCTGTCTGGGGATTCGGCTCTTTTCTCTCTGTCTTTGGATTTCCTGAAAGATCAGATAACCAACTTAGCTAGGTGGCATGGAACTTTACCACGAGTAACCCCATTTTGGTATGGTTTGTTGGGCCTAGTGCAGAAGCTCAGTCTAAACCAATGGCCTCCTATCTGTTTCTCAGAGAAGCACTGGTGTCTTTGGGTCTTCGTTTCTGAAGGCTCTCCTGTCATGTAAGAATTATATTAAATAAATCTGTATGCTTTTCTCTTGATAATCTGCCTTTTGTTATGGGGGCCTCAGCCATGAACCAAGTAATGGGAAAGAAAGATGTTCCCCGCTGGGCATGGGGCTCACACCTGTAATCCCAGCACTTTGGGAGGCCGAGGCAGGCAGATCACTTGAGATCAGGAGCTCGAAACCAGCCTGGCCAACATGGCAAAACCCCATCTCTACTAAAAATACAAAAATTAGCTGGGCACAGTGATGGGTGCTTGTTATCCCAGCTACTCCTGAGGCTGAGGCAGGAGAATTGCTTGAACCTAGGAGGTGGAGGTTGCGGTGAGCCGAGATTGTACCCTTGCACTCCAGCCTAGGTGATGGAGCGAGACTCTGTCTCAAAAAAAAAAAAAAGATGTTCCCTATAGGTACCTCCCATTTTCCTTTGTAGGGCAGGAATGACTTTTCGGATTAAGTTACTTTATAGTGTAACTGTTGGGCCTCAGAAAAGGATACCCTGAAATGAAAGTCTCAGAAGCAGCTTCAGAAGCAGAAGTCTTTCTCTGACCTTCTCCTCCCTCCTATGTCTCAGTCTCATTCTCCCCCAAGGCTAGCCATAGAAACTAGAATCCCTTTTCCATAAGGCGGGTTATCAAAACCAGAATCCCCTTCCCCAAAGACAACCATAAAACCTGAAAATATTACTGTAAGCTCCCCCATATCCCTGTGTAAAAATTGGCCACAAAGAAATTATCTGACCTTCCTTGGTTGATTATAGGTCATAAGATCCCCTTTCCAGGGAGGGTCCTGCCCCGTACTCAGAGAAAAGGAATGTTGGCTGGGTGTAGGACTAGTGCCTGTAATCCCAGCACTTTGGGAGGCTGAGTGGGGCAGATCACATAAGGTCAGAAGTTCAAGGCCAGCCTGGCCAACACAGTGAAACCCCATCTCTACTGAACATATAAAAATTAGCTGGGTGTGGTGGCGCATACCTGTAGTCCCAGTTACTCAGAAGTCTGGGGCAGGAGAATCATTTGAACCTGGTAGACGGAGGTTGCAGTGAGAGGAGATTGTGCCACTGCACTCCAGACTCCACTCTGGGCCACAGAGTGAAACTTCATTTTAAATGTGAAAAAAAAAAGAAAAAAAAAAAAAAAAGAAGAAGAAGAAGAAAAAGAAAAAAATGCTAAATAGAGAGGCCAAAAAAAAAACCACAAAACCAAAACTGAACAGACAGGACTTGCTGGGCCCCCCTTAACTCCTACCCTTTTCCTGCATGGCTGTTCACACTTTGTTGAACCAAAGCATAAAAATAAGCAATTGCCCCTGTATCTTTAGATCTTCATTATGAAGGTTCTTGTGTCATGGAAAACTGTGATGAAACATATTTGTATGCCTTTTTCTCCCATTTTCTGTGTTTTTTCAGTTTTGGTTTTCAGTGAATCGTCAGAGGGCAAAGAGGACTTTTTTTCCCTTGTACCCCCATAATCAATGCACCCAATTATGTTCTAACGCAACCAAGAATACGTTTGGAGAAAATTATTGCTGTTGATGATTACTAAAAAGTGGCTCACGCCTGTAATCCCAGCACTTTGGGAGGCTGAGAGGGGCGAATCACCTGATATCAGGAGTTCAAGACCAGCCTGGCCAACATGGAAAAATCCCGTCTCTACTAAAAATACAAAATTAGCTAGGCATGCACATGCCTGTAATCCCAGCTACTTGGGAGGCTGAAGCAGGAGAATTGCTTGAATCCAGGAGGTAGAGGTTGCGGTAAGCAGAGATCATGACACTGTACGACAGCTTGGGTGACAGAGTGAGACTGTCTCAAAAAAAAAAAAAAAATGTTATTTCTGGCCGGGCACGGTGGCTCAAGCCTGTAATCCCAGCACTTTGAGAGGCCGAGGCGGGTGGATCACGAGGTCAAGAGATCGAGACCATCCTGGTCAACATGGTGAAACCCCGTCTCTACTAAAAATACAAAAAATCAGCTGGGCATGGTGGCACGTGCCTGTAATCCCAGCTACTCAGGAGGCTGAGGCAGGAGAATTGCCTGAACCCGGGAGGCGGAGGTTGCGGTGAGCTGAGATCGCGCCATTGCACTCCAGCCTGGGTGACATGAGTGAAACTCCGTCTCAAAAAAAAAAAAAATGTTATTTCTTTGTGAAACAGAGGTAACAGTAGAAAACATTTTAATGTGCTTTCTGTTTGTACTTCGGGTACATTAGTTTATCCCCGGTCAGCCCAAGGTAAGGTACAGTGCTGGGGTAAGTAAATGAGGATTTGTTGACATTACAACAGAAATGCCAAGGAAAACAAAAGTTAATAGTCAGCTCCTGACATTCAAAATAGGTTTTTGCTGCCAAACAATAGATCTGAAAGCCAGGTTTGCCTAGAGAAGATTCCCCAAATTAGCATATAGGAGAGAACAAGGCAGCAAAGGTAAGGAAGAAGACATGTTTTCTTGATCACATTTTTCCAGGACAGAATCCAGAGAAAGGAGGGGTGTCACTGGCGCTGAGGGGAATGCTGAGAGCTTGGGACTTTTGCTCCATTTTAATGTTTGGAGTGCTGGGAGGAGATCGTCTAAGCGTTGTTCTCTTGTGAACCTGGGAGAAAGCCACTTTGAAGAAGACTAGGCAACAGAGAGTGGGCCAGGATCTAATTTGCCCGAGTTGTTCTTGCTTCTGGAGGGTCATGGAAGCGACCTAGAATTTCTCTCCCACTCATGAGGTTGGAGGTGGGGAGGGAGACACAGAGGTGGCTGTTTCCGGACAGCAGGTCTCAGCCTGGGGCCCACTGTGGCGAGGACCCAGAGGCCAAGGGGAGCACTCAGGCTAATAGCTAACAGAGGATGCTCAGGGACTCCTCTTCCTCCGAGAGACAGGGAGGTCAGCTCAGTGAGAAACGAGCACCTGGCCAGGTGACAGTCATGATTTATTTTGACCTGATAAAGGAAGATTGTACTTGCATGATCCCATTTTCCTTAACAGCAGAACCCAGGACAGGCTTGAAGAACTTGGTGGTGGCTGCAGTGGTTGTTAGGATTATGGATAATCTTGATTTTCTTCCTTCTGCTTCTCTGTTTTTCTGATATATATTGTAATGACAAATTGTTTATTTTATAAAAAGAAAAAGTAAAGCTATCATCAAAAAAAATGGAGAATCAGATTAGACATACTACTTTTCAATTTTTTAATATTCCAAACCCATCCCTATAAGTTTGTAGACATATCCTTTTTTCTTTTTTCTTTTTTTTTTTGAGACGGAGATTCACTCTTGTTACCCAGGCTGGAGTGCAATGGCGCGATCTCGGCTCACCGCAACCTCCGCGTCCTGGGTTCAGGCAATTCTCCTGCCTCAGCCTCCTGAGT
>NW_016107350.1:9132727-9195281 GCF_001604975.1 Cebus imitator | reverse complement strand
TGGTCTCGATCTCTTGATCTCGTGATCCACCCACCTCGGCCTCCCAAAGTACTGGGATTACAGGCGTGAGCCACCGTGCCCGGCCACATCCTTTTTTCATTATTGTTGTTATTCTTATTTTTGAAACAGAGTCTAACTCTGTCATCCAGGCTGGAGTGCAGTGGCACAATCTTGGCTCACCGCAACCTCTGCCTCCTGGGCTTAAGCAATTCTCATGTCTCAGCCTCTCAAGTAGCTGTGGTGGTACAGACATGTACCGCCACGCTCAGCCAATTTTTGTGTTTTTAGTAGAGGCAGGGTTTTGCTATGTTGGCCAGGCTGGTCTTGAACTCCTGACTTCAAGTGATCTGCCTGCTTTGGCCTCCCAAAGTGCCAGGATTACAAGGCATGAGCCAACGTGCCTGGCCTCTTTTTTCTAAAAAGCATACATATACTTTTACACAAACAGAATCATATTTTTTGGTTCAGTCTCCTTTGTCTTTTTCCTTTGCCCTGTGTTGTCCCCACCCACCAGTTCCCCAGGAGAAGTGTTAGCCACCTGGTGTGCTCTTTAGTACTCTTTTCTATCTAACCATATGCCTTATGACCATATGTGACTACGCATACAGACCTGCATACATCATATACTCATATAAAAACGTTCAAATTCACATATGTAAATCCATCTGTAAGTGGGTATTTTGTTACATTACAAAGATGGCTCATACTATGAACTTCTCTCTTTGTCCTATTTTTTGTACTCACTATCACCTCCTAGAAACTCTCCAAGTAAACTGGCATAACTCCTATTCATTTTGTTGAATGGCTCTGTAATACTCTATGATATTGTCGTTCATCCCTCTGTAAGAGTTCCTAACATTTCTTTTATTCTTGATTCTTGAAGATGGTGGCTGTTTGGCTACTATGATTTGAAAACTTATGATATGTTCTATATTTTAAACACATAAAACAATTGTTTTACGAATTTGATGATGTTAATACACCTAGTTTTTTATCCACTTATTTCTAATGACATTCAAACCTTCCTTCCTCTCTTCCCTCCCTTCCCTTCTCCCTTCTACCTTCCTCCCTCCCCTTCTTTCCCCTTCCCCCCTGCCTCCCCCCTCTCCCCCTCCCTCCCTCCCTCCCTCCCTCCCTCCCTCCCTTCCTTCCTTCCTTCCTTCCTTCCTTCCTTCCTTCCTTCCTTCCCTCCTTCCTCTTTCTCTCTTTCTTTCGCCCTTGCTCTCTATTCCAAGCTGGAGTGCAGTGGCACAGTCAGAGCTCACTCCAGCCTTGACTTCCTGGGCTAAAGTTGATCCTCCTACCCCTGCCTCCTGAGTAGCTAGGGCTACAGGCATGAGCCACATGGCTAATTTTTAAAAAAATTTGTAGAGACAGGATCTCACTTTGTTGTTGCCCAGGCTAATCTTGAATTCCTGGGCTCCAGTAATCCTCCCACTTTGGCTTCTCAAAGCTCTCTGGGGATTACAGTTGTGAGCCACTGCATCCAGCCTCAAATATGTTTTTCTATTCCAGGGCTAAGACAATACTTCTTGGTTAATACAAGCACTAGAGAGTAACAGTGCAGGACAATTAATCAACAAATATTTGAGAATCTATTATGTCAGATATAAACTTCTCTTTAATTAGTGATTTGTCACAAAAGTCTTCAACAGGACTTGTGCAGTTTTCTGTGGAGAGATTAACAATGGACCCAAATCACGAAGGTAGAGATTTTCATTTGAATTAATCGATTATTGGAAAATGGGCTTGATCTTCAGAAGACAATAAGGTTTTTATGGTTTTACTAAAATTTTCATTGCAATTATTACATATAGTGTTTTGCATTCAGGTGTAGACTATATCTGGTTTTTAGAGGTTAGTAAAATAACAGCTTTTTATTGTTAATCTCTCCTTAATCTCTCTAGCAATTAGCTTATTTTCTAAAGATTTGAGTTACAGACCACCGATACTGAATTAAGATAATTCCTGGTTATGCATGTAAGTCTAAATTTTAAAAAGATCTTATACATCTATATCCTTATTTAAATCTTGTGCCTTTTTTGGATAATGAATCTCATCATTCGACAACAGATGAGGATTACGCTTTTCATTTTAGTTTGCCAAGAGTTTTAGATCATGCTAACAAAAACCAATATTGCTTAGCTGAGCTACTCTAATGACAGTTTATAAATCACTTCCTATCATTTTAACCACAGGAAGGAGAGGTTGTTAGCCTGTTATACTTGCTTTAAATGTTTAACTGTGGCTTCCATTACAAACAAAAATTATGAAACACACTCATCCACTGTCCTGAACTTTTGACTATTAAAAACAGGCACATAATAAAACTTTTTACTCTCAAGCTTAATTTTAAAACCAGGTGTGAGGGTAAAGAGGTTTGCAAATGTTGAACACAGGTCTTCAATCACAGGGACAATTTATAGTGTGTAATGGATGAGGTTGATATATTTTTTTTAAATTCTACTTTCTTCTTTGCAGGAAATAAAATCAGAATTACCCGACAATCTGTCCCACAGTCTCTTGTCCATATCAGTCATTCGACCCTGGACAGAAGTCACAGCATCTTTAATAGACAGCCAGGACGCTTAAATGAGGGACACTGAATTGATGGGAAAGCTAATGTCTTATCCAGAGTGGTAAGGGCCCCTTTGATTACAAGGCCTAATTACCGCCTTTGCCTCCCGAATGTTTTTCTATTCATTGCATCTCATCTCCAAGGATGACAGAGAAGGTGAAATGCAGGCAACTGTGGTGAAAGATCTGGTGTGAGGGAACGTTCTCCATCACCCACACATCCTTACCCAGTGTGGGCTGAGTTCCGGCTGGCTGCTTTTCCTAACCTCCAGGCTGACTCACTCTGTGCTTGTAACCTCATCATAGCCTCTGTCTCTGCCTTATTTGCCCTACAAGCAGGTCTGGCCCCCTGGCTTACCAGCACTGGGAAGGCATTATAGCCTTCTTAGGGGCTTCCAGTGCTGGAACTGAAGAGATCTTTGCAGCCATCCCCTCAGCCCCCTGGCTTTGCTGATGATGGAGTTGAGGCCCAGGGAGAAGTTTCTGTGGTCAAGTCTCAGTGGGTTCAGATTTCCCATCTTCCAAGTATGTCGTTTCTTTGAGTCTCACTCTGTCACCTGGAGCGCAGTGGCACAATCTCAGCTCACTGCAACCTCTGCCTCTCGGGTTCAAGTGATTCTCCTGCTTCAGTCTCCTGAGTAGCTGGGAACACAGGCTTGCACCACCACGACTGGCTAATTTTTGTATTTTTAGTAGAGACGGGGTTTCATCATGATGGCAAGGCTGCTCTCGAACTCCTGACCTCAAGTAAATCCACCCACCTCAGCCTCCCAAAGTGCTGGGATTACAGGCATGAGCCACCACACCCGTCCTACCAGATGTGTCATTTCTACTCCACCAGGCTCATTCTACTTGTTCACAGTTCTTCTTAATAGAGACTTGTCTCTTGGAATTACTAGAGTCCTAAGTCAAATACCCTTTGGACGAGGTCAACCTGAGTGCAAAATTGTCAGACATCTATCTTATTAGAGAAGATGGCTATAAATCAGAGTACTGAAGGTATGGAACTTTTGTTGAGCAAGATGACAATATTTTCTCTGGGGCAAGAGGCTCTGGCTTGGGCTGCTGCTGCAGGTGACTGGCTGAGAAGAGAGGGGGCAAAATGGAAGCTGTCCTTTTTCCTGCATCACCGTCTCCTCTGTGGCTTTCGTCCATCCAAACCTGCCCTACCACCAGCACCTATCAGCAGCTTTCACCACCTGGAGGGCTAATTTGTGCATCTCAAGGGGACCACTGTGTCTCTGACTATGTCCATCTTTGAGCTTCTTGGCTGAGAGTTCCTCCATGGAGAGGCCTTTGGATCATTAAGACTTCCAGCTGTGTTTGCTGCTAAACTCCTTTTAGCCTCCATTGTCCCAAAATATTTTTTTGTTACCTACAATGAAGGAAAATAGATTTCTAATTCTGGATAATGTCAAATTGTGACAATTCCATCAGGGTTTAGGTAGGATTACATTTCCTTATAAATAGTTTACATAGTTTAAATTCTGAATGGACCTAAATGACTTTCTTATATTTTTTTCTTTACAGAAAGTAAGTTACATTTTACTGTGTTCTCTTGGAACTTTCCAAAGAAAACTCTGCTAGTGTGGATTGCCAGGTACAGGTAGTGAATGAAATAAAGGAACTTTTGGAAACACAGAGCCTTTATAGTAAGAACTAATGACTATGTTAAGTAAAAGATGTAAGCATACCTTAGCTGGAGACAGCATCTGAACTCCCTCTTCTGTAGTATCTTTTGCTGATCATCCTTCAGGCTGGAGAGACTCAGAGACTCATTACCAGAATTCCAAGTGAGTTCTTCTTCTTCTTCTTTTTTTTTTTTTTCAATGGAGTCTGTCTCTGTCACCCAGGCTGGAGTTCAGTGGTGTGATCTCAGCTCACTGCAACCTCTGCCTCCCGGACTCAAGTGATTGTCCTGCCTCAGCCTCCCTAGTAGCTGGGACTACAGGTGTACCCCAACATGCCTGGCTAATTTTCTTGTGTTTTTAGTAGAGATGAGGTTTTGCCATGTTGGCCAGGCTGGTCTTGAACTCCTGATCTCAGGTGATCCGCCTACCTCGGCCTCCCAAAGTGCTGGGATTACAGGTGTGAGCCACTGGTCCCAGCTTAAGTGAATCTTAATTCAAGTTATGGGTATATACATACATGTTTTTAATCCATGGTTCCAGGCTTGTGACTCCCATGGTTTTCGTTATAATGTGGGGACACTTTAGCACTCAGTAGCGGACCCCAGAAAACATAATCCTTCTCTCTCTGACCTTCTCCCTCTGACCTTCTCCTGCCTTCCTTTCACCTGCTTTTTTTTATTTTCCAAGGCAGAAATCTTCTCCCACCTTTTTGTCTTGGAGTTGGCCATAAAGAAATTCCCTGACCGACCTTGTTTGATTGTAGGTCCTGAGACCCTCCCTCTAAAGAGGGTTCTAGTTCTGCCCAATACCCTGGAGGAAGGAATGCTGCACAGAGAGGCCAGGAAGAATGTGGACAGACAGGCCTTGCTGGCTTTTCCTACTCAGCCTATTGTATTAGGCCACAGCCTTTTTGTCTAGTGCTATTGGACAAACCGCACCCGATGGTCAATCACACTTATCTAGTGAAGTCTCCATAGAAGGTCAAGAGGACTGCTGAACACTCGGAGGCTGATAAGAACTGATCCATATGCCGGGAATTGGGGGAGGGTGGTGAGGCCTCTCAGCTCCACGGAGCCAGAAGCTCCTGTGCTCGGACCTGTCGAGACTTCATCCTGTGTGTCTCCATCTGACTGTTTATATGTATCCTTTAAAATATCCTTCATAATAAATTGGTAAACTTAAGTTACTATTTCCCTGAGTTCTGTGAGACACTCTAACAAATTAAACCCCAGAAAGGGGAATCCCAACTTGAAGTCCTAAGTTCCAAAGGCCTGGACTTTAGACTGATGGGAAAGAGGAGGTGGACTTGTGGGACTGAGCCATTAACCCGTAGGTTCCAAAGCTGTCTCCAGGTAGATGGCGTCAGGATTGAATTGACTTGGAGGACACCCAGCTGGTGCCTGCTGCAGAATTGGTTGGTTGCCTGGTGTGTGAAGAGAGTTCCCTCACATTTGGTCACGGAAGTCTGTGTTGTTGTTGAGTGAGAATAGAGAAAAAACAATTTGGGTGTGAGTTTTTCACACACGTATGCAAACCTCCTCCCCAAGATCTATAGCTGACAGAGGAAGATTAATGAAATACCCAATATAAATGAGCCAAAATAGGTATTTGTGTGTGTGTGTGTGTGTGTGTGTGTGTGTGTGTGTGTGTGTGTGTGTGTTTTGAGATGGAGTCTCATTCTACTGCCCAGGCTAGAGTGCACTGGCATGATCTTGGCTCACTGCAACCTCTACCTCCCGGGTTCAAGGGATTCTCCTGCCTCAGCCTCCCTAGTAGTTGGGATTACAGGTGCAAGCCACCTCACCCAGCTAATTTGTGTACTTTTTGTAGAGACAGGGTTTTGCCATGTTGGTCAGGCTGGTCCTGAACCCCTGACCTCAGGTGATCCACCCCCCTCACCCTCTCAAAGTGCTAGGATTACAGGCATGAGCCACCACCCCTAGCCTATAGGGCATGTTTTTATTTATAAAGTTAAAAAAAAATCAGAAAGAGGTACCCCGCAGGTGTCTGTTTTGAGGGTGAGATGTGAACTGTTTAGTGCAGTGCCTGGTATGTGATAGTCAATGAGGATGAACTATTTTATTAGTTATTATTATGCTGCATCAGATATCAAGATTAGATCATTTTTCCTTCTAGTAGCATATTAAAAGATACAAAATTTTAAATTCCCACTTTATTTTTGCTCTATTAAAATGTTTATCAATATTAATTAAATTGGGGGTCATTTCTTGTTTTATCTAAACACCTGTTAGCTTTTAAGAGTATTTCTTGCTTGGGTGCAGTGGCTCTAATCCCAGTGCTTTGGGAGGTCAAGGCAGGAGGACTGCTTGAGGCCATGAGTTTGAGACCAGCCTGGGCAATAAGAAAAGAGCTGAATGTGGTGGTTCATGCCTGTAGTCTTAACTAACTACTCTGGAGCCTGAGGCAGAAGGATTGCTTGAGCTCAGGAATTCCAGGCTGCTGCGTGTTGTGACCACTCTGCTGCACTGTAGCCTGGGTAAGAGACTGAGACCCTATCTTTAAAAGAAAATAAAAAGAAGCCAAGAACGTTTCTTGGTCAAATGAGCTTGGGAAGTAATGAGATAAGCTTTTATTTATCCATATCAAGGGAAAAAATACTAAACACAGTAATAAGACTGAAGTGACTTTTCTATGCCCTCATATACCATATTTGATTTAAACAATCTCCTGTAGATGAACATGCCAGTTGTGTCTCACCTTTTGCACCATGAATAGTGCAGAGCATGCATAGTTGATAGAAAATGAAATAAAAAAGTCATATTAGTTGAAAACTATTTTCAACTGACTATAAAATGGACCCCAAAGCTTAAAGACATATGACTCATTAGTTGCTAGTGGGAATATAAAATAGTGCAACCACTGTGGAAAACAGTCCGGTGACTCCTCAAATGTTAAACATAGAATATTGTGTGACTCAGCAATTCCATTCCTAGGAATATACCCAAGACAATCAAAAACAGATGTTCAAACAAAAACTTGTACAAGAAAGTTTATAGCAGCACTATTTACAATAGCCAAAAGGTGGAAAACTCTCAAATTATCCGTCAAGAAATTAATGGATAACAAATTGTGGCATATTCATACAATGAAATATTATTCACCCGTAAAAAGGAACGAAGTACTGACACTGGCTACAACATAAACATAGTTAAAGAAGCCAGGCACAAAAGCTCACATGTTGTTTGCTTCCTTTTATAAGAAATATCCAAAATGGGTAAATCCATGGAGGCAGAAAGCAGATTAGTGGTTGTCTGGGATTGAAGTGAGGCAGAAGGGAGAGGCTCCTTAATGAACACAGGTTTCCTTTTGGGGTGATAAAAATGCTTGGGAACTTGACAGTGGTAGTGGTTGTACACCATTGTGAATGTACAAATAAATACTTTTTTTTAATTTGTAAGTTGTGCACTTTAAAATGGTTAAAATGGTACATTTTTATTTGTGTTTACCATTATGAAAAAACAGAAAATTGCTTCATGGTACCCCCAAAATACCAATATGTGAAAAACCTGAATTCAGCTGGTGTTGTGTTTTGAAGTGATTCGTTCTCGTCATCCAGTGCCTGTCTCACTCAAATTACTTGTGCCCGAATTACTTCCTACTAAACTGTGAGGGTTCCTTCTTCAGGGAATGATGTTAGGCTTTTTTGCCCCAATCTTCTGAACTGGGCTTAATTGAAAGGCATTTTGATCAAAAATAAGAAATCTGTAGTTTAGGTGAGGTGCTGTCATAGAAATTCATTTTCTGATGGACACCGCTTGTTTATGCTCCTCTTTTTATTCCTTCTTTTAATTTCTTCTTGGTGCTCTCCCTCTTTGCATTTTCTCTCTAATTGTTCCTGATATTTAAAGCTGTCCAGGACTATGCAAGAACTTCGCTTTGGTGGCACCAAGAATTTGGAGTGGATGGCGTTCTTGCCTCTTAGTTGAGACAATCCAGTTCTTAAAAACACTCAGTAGACAAATTGGGCTCTGATAAAGAATTTTTCGTGTTTGGATTCATGTCAATATGTGTATTATGAGCACAACTTTCTATTTAAAATGATAGCAGGGAAATATCTCTATTTCTGGTCAATTCTTTTCACAATTTATCATCAGGTAGCTTTAAAAGAAGCATGTTAGCAGGGGCATGGTGGCCTCACGCCTGTAATTCCCGTACTTTGGGAACCTGAGGCAAGAGGATAGCTTGAGGCCAGAAATTCAAAACCAGTCTCTCTCTCTTATTTGGAGAGTTTTTCGTTGCTCCAGAATACCCTGTACCCATTAAGTAATCACTCTCTGCTTCCCTCCTCCCCCATCCCCTGGGAACCATTAATCTGTTTTCTGCCTCTATGGATTTACCTGCTTTTGATATTTCATATAGAAGGAATCATACAATAAGTGACTTTTTGAGCCTGGCTTCTTTCACTTAGCATGTTTTCAAGGTTCATCTATGTTATAGCAAGCATATTCCTTTTTGTGGCTGAATAATGTTTCATTGTGTGAATACACCACAATTTGTTATCCATTAATTTCTTGATGGATAATTTGTGAGATTTTCACCTTTTCCCTATTGTAAATAGTGCTGATATAAACACTCCTGCACAAGTTTTTGTTTGAACATCTGTTTTTGATTGTCTTGGGTTCCTAGGAATGGAACCCCATTGCTAGGAATTCCATTCTTAGCAATTCTTAGGAATGGAATTGCTGGGTCAAACAGTGTTCTATGTTTAACATTTTGAGGAACCACCAAACTGTTTTCCACACTGGCTGCAAGATTTCAAATTTCTACCAGCAATGTATGAGGGTTCCTATTTCTTCACATTATTGACAATACTGATTCTTTTTTTTCTTTTCTTTTCTTTCTCTCTCTCCCTCCCTCCCTCCCTTCTTCCCTTCCTTTCTTCCTTTCTCTCTCTCCCTTTTTCTTTCTTTCTTTCCTTCCTTCCTTCCTTCCTTCCTTCCTTCCTTCCTTCCTTCCTTCCTTCCTTCCATCTTTCTTCCTTCCTTCCTTCCTTTCTTTCTTCTTTCTTTCTTTCTTTCTTTCTTTCTTTCTTTCTTTCTTTCTTTCTTTCTTTCTTTCCTTCTTTCTTTCTTTCTTTCTCTTTCTTTCCCTCCCTCCCTTCCTTCCTTTCCTCCTTCCTTCCTTCCTTCCTTCCTTCCTTTCCTTTCCTTCTTCCTTCCTTCCTTTCTTCCTTCCTTCCTTTCTTTCTTTCTTTCTTTCTTTCTTTCTTTCTTTCTTTCTTTCTTTCTTTCTTTCTTTCTTTCTTTCTTTCTTTCTTTCTTTCTCTCTCTCTCTCTCTCTTTCTTTCTTTCTTTCTTTCTTTCTTTCTTTCTTTTTCTCCTTTCTTGTTATAGCCATCCTAGTAGGTGCAAAGCAGTATCTCATTGTGGCTATGATTTGTATTTCCTTAATGACTAATGATACTAAAACTCTTTTTATGCGATTGTTGGCTATAGATACACTTTCTTTAGAGAAATGTCTATTCAAATTTTTTGTCCATTTTTAAATTTTATTTTTTGTCTTTTTGTTTTTGAGTAATAACAGTGGTTTATATATATGATTCAAAAATAGTTTCTGCCATTCCATAAGTTGACTGTTTACTTTCTTGATAATATCTTTTGATGTACAAAATGTCCTAAAGTTTGTAAAGTCCAGCATACTTATTTTTTTTGTTGTTGCTCATGCTTTTGGTGTCAAATATAAGAATCCATTGCCAAATCTGACTTCATGAAGATTTACTCCTGTGTTTTACTCCTTAAGATTTTTTTGTTTTGTTTTATGTTATCAATTTTCTTTGAATTAATTTTTGATTATGGAGTGAGGTAGGAATTCAACTTTAATTTTTTGTGTGCATTCACACAGTTTTTCCAGAACCATTTGTTGAAAAGACTATTCTTTCCTCATTGAATGATCTTGGAATCCTTTTCAAAAAGCCATTGGCCATAGATGTTTGGGTTTATTTCTGGACTGTTAATTCTATTCCATTCTATGTCTGTGTTGATGCCAGCATGACACTGTTTGGGTTACTGTAGCTTTGTAGTAAGTTTAAAATAAAAAAGTGTGAGTCTTCCAACTTTATTTTTTATTCTTTCAATATTGTTTTGGCTATTTGTAATTCCATATGGATTTGAGGATCAACTTTTCCATTTCTGCAAAAAAAGGCCACTGAAATTTAGATATGGACTGCATTTAACCTATGGATTGCTTTGGGGATTATTGCCATCTTCATCACAATATTAAGTCTTCCTCTTCATTATCACTGATGTCTTTTCATTTATTTAGGTCTTTTAAAATTTCCTCCAGTAATATTTTATAGTCTTCAGTGTACAAGTCTTTCACCTCCTTGGTTGATTTTATTGCTAGGGTTTTATTCTCTTGGATGCTATTGTAAATGGAATTGTTTTCTTTCTTTTTTTTCTAATATTCTCAGGGGTTGACAAGAAAGAAGTGTTTTCTTAAGTTTGAATTATTTGAATTAATTCAAATGGAACCCTTCCCTTTCTGAGAACTTAAACATTTTATGTTTATAGGACTTTTTGTTAAATGTACTGAATGATTTAAACTAAATATAATTTGGTCTTTCCTGTAACTCCAGGTCACATAAAAGTTATTGACTGTGCCCCCAGCAGCCCCATGTCCCAGTCCCCATTGAAAGGGAAACAATTCCAAAGAAAGGAAACAATTCAACTTACAATAGCATCCAAAAGAATAAAACCCTAGCTAGTGGAAATTTCAAATTTTGCAGCCACTGTGGAAAACAGTTTGGTGGTTCCTCAAAATGTTAAACATGGAATATTATTTGACTCAGCAATTCCATTCCTCGGTATATACCCAAGACAATCAAAATAATTCAAACCATTATTTATTGCTTATGTATAAAATTCCAGCTTAGTTTTGCATGTTGATCTTGTACCCTGCAACTTTGCTGAATTTGTTCATTAGTTTTTGTCATTTTTTGGTGGATTCTTTGGGATTTTTAAAAAATATATAGAATCAGGTCATCCGGAAATACATATTGTTTTAATTTCTCCTTCCCAATCTGGATGCCTTTTGTTTATTTATTCTTACCAAATTGCCCTGGCTAGGACTTCTAGTACAATACTGAATAGCAGAGGTGAAGATGGGAATGAGATAAGGATGCTTGCTTTCACCACTGCATTCAATATCCCACTGAAAGTAATGGATTTTGCAGGACATCCTTCATGTATTACAATTCACAAAGTAAAACCAGTGGTTCGATAATGCCCCACCTTTTCTGAGATTAGACTTTTTTTTGGCAAATTTATGGTACAGAATGTACATATTTTGGAACATAGAAATATTGGAATAGTCCTCTTAGGAGGAAGACAATGACTGTCTCAAAGCTATGTGTCTCACTCTAGAAGACTAGCTCTACTTTCTGAAAAAAGCCCATTGACTCAGAGTTTGTTCCTTCAATTAGGGCTATTGATTTACTCAGGGCGTTTTCCTTAGACACATCTGGTTCTGTCTTATGATGTATAATGCATTCAAAGGGAGGATGGAGAATAGGGAACTGCCAGCAGCTGACAGTTGGGAGAAATGACCATTGGCAACAAGGGACAATGTGGAAGAAAAGTCGAATGAGAAGGAGTTCAGGGAAAGGGCAAGCTAAATGCTAATTACTTCAGTGGTCCTTGTGGTGTCACCATGTCGCTCCACAATGCAATGAATCACTTTTTTTTTTCTGAGTTCATTTTCTAGCCCCATTTTTGGACACTCTAGGGCATCCGCTCTGCAGCCCCTTGGCCAGTGCAGAGGAGGGCAATGGTGACTGGGATATGTGGGGCTGCTGAGGGCCAGGGGAGCACAGTCAATAACTTTTATATAACCTTGAGGTAGATGAAAGTCCAAATTATATTTAGTATAAATCACTCAGCACATTTAGCAAAAAGTCCTATAAACATAAAATTTAAAAGTTCTCAGAAGGGAAGGGTTCAATTTCATGGATTTTATATTTATAGCATATATTCCATTTCTTATCAATGCTAGGGAAATTAGTTATTATGTGAAATGATGAAACAGCCTTTTAAAATAAAGTTCTTCTGGCCAGGTGTGGTGGCTCATGCCTGTAATCCCAGCACTTTGGGAGGCTGAAGCAGGAGAATCACTTGAGGTCAGGAGTTCAAGACCAGCGTGGCTAAAATGGTAAAACCCCATCTCTACTAAAAATACAAAAATTAGCTGGGTGTGGTGGTGCGTGCCTGTAGTCCCAGCTACTTGGGAGGCTGAGGCAGGAGAATCACTCGAACCCAGGAGGCAGAGGTTGCAGTGAGCTGAGATCACGCCACTGCACTCTAGTCTGTTTGACAGAGTGAGACACGGTCTCAAAAGAAGAAAGAGAAAGAATTCTTCTGACACATTTCTGATGAAATGGATAGAGAAAGAACGTGAAACTTCTCATAACTTGTCCCTGTAAACATGGATTGATGATTTTCTTCTATGAGAGCCTTCATGCGGGGTGATTTGGGTAAGTTCCACCAGTAAAAATTTAGATCAATGAACAGAAATTCATTTCCTAAGTAACTCAGTGTTGGAGATCACATAATTTATTGTCCAAACCAGGAAACTTTTGAGAAAGGAGTGGTGGACTATTAGTTACGCCAGGATGACAGGCATAAACTGTTTTGGGCAAACTTTGGATGATCATGCTAACTAAAACCATTAGAACCACTTGAGATTGAGATTTTTTTTTTTTTTTGAGATCGAGTTTCGCTCTGTTGCCCAGGCTGGAGTGCAGTGGTGGTGGGATCTTGGCCCACTGCAACCTTTACCTCCTGTGTTCAAGCAATTCTCATGCCTCAACCTCCTGAGTAGCTGGGATTAAATGTACCCGCTGCCCCTCCTGACTAATTTTTGCATTTTTAGTGGAGACAGGTTTTTCACATGTTGACCAGGCTGGTCTCAAACTCCTGACCTGAACTGATTTGCCCGCCTTGGCCTCCCAAAGTGCTGGGAATATAGCCACCGTGCCTGGTTAAGTTTTTATTCTCATTGTTACCACTGCTGTCTTATGGAAGAAAATTAGTAGGAGAAACTTTTATTCTTTAACGAGTTAAGCCAGATTTTCAACGGAGAGGAAAATGCAGTAAGAATCCACTGTTATGATGGTTGCCCTTTCCAGTTTTTCCTGCCTATTTGGGTGATGTGAGGCTGGACTGAAGTCAATCCAAATCAACTTGATACTGAGTGTGGCCAAGACAGAGCTGCCTAGTGGGTTTAGGTTCACACAAAGACCAGGGTGAAGAGGAACTGGTTTCAGCCCAGATCTTTTGGGCCATTCCTGTGCGCCGTCTCCTTTCCAGACTTCCTACAAATGAGGCAGCCTGGGACTCTCTTGTTTTTACCAGGGCCCACCAAGTGTGGGAAACTCCTAAGATTTGGCTGTAACTGGACTTGTTTTCAGGAATTAGCAGGAACAGAGTGGATAATTCTTTCATTAGGAATACATTTACTTCCTGGCAATTTGTTGATAAGCAAATTTCACAGCAAAGCAATTACCAAAATAATAAAAACTATTCCATGAACATACTTAATCATGTGAATGTCATTTATGATTCTAAGGGCTAAAGGTAATGATGGTTAAAAATCAGAAGCAATTTTGTTTAGGTAAGTGTTCTAAAGGTTACTTGTCTGGCACCAGCGGGACCTTACATTTAATAATTAGCCTTTGATACATGATTATGAGTTTGCGGATCCCTATAATGAAGACACAGTGGACAAGGATGGCTATTGGAGCAACGATAAAAGTAACGAAAACCATCTGGGAGCATCTATTGTCTCCTAGGCACAAGCAGTTTGTTTAGAGTAACGTAGTTAGTAGCAGTTTGGAGTGGAGCTGGAATTAAAAGCTCATGCCCTTTCCACTCTGTTTCAGGGACTCTCGATTCACAGATATTGTAGATAACGGAAAATACATTGAGATACAAATCAGGGACCTTCCTAGCCATAGATGTGTCTTCAATTATGGCAAGTCCTATGATCTTTCTGAATGAGAGTTTCTTTATTTGTTAAACAAAGGTTATACAGGTCCTACCTGAATCTCAGAATGGTAGTAAAATCAAACGTGATGTATATGACAGTACTTTGACAATACTTTTCATGGTGTAAAGTACTGTGAAGAATTGTTCAGAAGATTCTGTGTCAATCACACTTGTATCATGATCTTTAGGAAAAAAAAATCGTTCAGCCTTTAAAAATTCTCTTCTCTATTTTTAGATATGCAAAAGATAGGGGAAAAAAGAGGTAGTCTTCATAAACACTTTTCGAAGTGGTTTCTATGGCTAACTACTTTTTTTGTTGTTGTTGAGACGGAGTTTTGCTCTTGTTGTCCAGGCTGGGGAGCAATGGTGAGATCTTGGCTCACTGCAACTTCCGCCTCCTGGATTCAAGTGATTCTCCTGCCTCAGCCTCCCAAGTAGCTGGGATTACAGGTGCACACCACCATGCCAGGCTAATTTTGTATTTTTAGTAGAGACAGGTTTTCACCATGTTGGCCATGCTGGCCTCAAACTCCTGACCTCAGGTGATCCATCCACCTCTGCCTCCCAAAGTACTGGGATTATAGGCGTGAGCCACCGCACCCAGCCATGGCTGAATACGTTACCCATTGTTTGCAGGTACTAATTGATAGGTGGATCAGCATGATTCTGAATGCATCCTACCATCCTTAGTGATTATTAAGGATCCCTGAAATTTTAAATACTAAGTGAGGCTATGAGGATCACTTTGGTTTTAAGTATCAGAAATTTCCAACTCAAAATGATTTAAACATTAGGAAACATCAGGAACCATTTCATCTCACTTAACCCAGAATTTCATAGGCACAACAGCTCTTGCTGTGGTATCTCAGGGTCCTAATTTGTTTTCTGGCAATTCTGTCTACTTTGACCTTGACTACATGTTGACATCATGGTTGTAGTTCTAGGTATTGAAGCATGCAGGGGATCATCTCAAGGAAGAAAGAAAACATTTACCAACCTTTTTTGGCCAGGATTGGATGGCATGCCAATTACCAGCCAATTACCAGCAAGGAAAAGATCATCATGGCTGACCATTTGGGGTAAAGTGTATTTTTGTGAGTCAACCACCGAGACCACTGCAATAGGCAGATTGGAAGGAAGAATGGAGCCACCCGACATTATGTAACCTCCAGTCAAACTCTGCAGAGTAGACTCTTTGTAAGGCTACTTGGTTGATGGAGATGGCAGCACATCTGCCATTTTGCATTTTTTGGTTACCAGGTAGATTATGACCATTTTTATAGTTCCTTCTTCTGTGGCCAATATAATTGGCTTATTTTGAGATTCCGATGTAGATTTTCTTTTTTGCTTGCTTGCTTTCTTTTTGACTGAGTCTACAGTTCCAATAGAAAGACATTGAGATCAAACAAAATCTCTACTCCTTTTGGATTTGCAAAAAGTTACAGGTTGTAGCTTATGATGACGATTGCAGAAAACAACGAGCCTCCAGATCTTAGTTTAAAAAAAAGGCATGTCTCTGATGGATCTCTTTCTTGGGCAATTTGTTGACTGTGTTTTAGCAGGCACCTTTGTATCAGCCTGTAGTTAATCCAGACTAGAATACGAATACCAGCGTTAAAAGGACAAGAACTAGTTAGGGGGCATCCCAATCTGTTCCTTGATTAAAGAAACAATTCTCATCTGATAAGAGGAGAAAAAATAAACAAGATGTTATGTATGTTTTGAGGCAATGAAAAGTGTTCTTCCTGATGAAAGTTTGCTGAATTAAGACAAATACCTGTTTATTTTGTGTCTTCATTTGCAAATTCATGACATCAGCTGCTTAGGTGTTTATAATCAGAGCCACACCAGAATGAAGAAACATTTCTCAGTTTCCTGAAGGAAACATTTAAGAACTCAAAGCTTCCACTGTTAATTGAGATAATCTTCTGGTAAATTCCTGGTCTGGGCCAGACCAGGTGGCTCATGTCTGTAGTCCTAGCACTTTGGGAGGCTGAGGTGGGCAGATTACTCGAAGCCAGGAGTTTGAGAACAGCCTGGCCAAGACGGCAAAACCCTATCTCTACTAAAAATACAAAAATTAGCTAGACGTGGTGGCACGCACGTATAATCCCAGCTACTCAGGAGGCTGAGGTACCAGAATTACTTGAACCTGGGAGGCAGAGGTTGCTGTGAGCTGAGATTGCGCCATGGTACTCCAGCCTGGGCGACAGAATGAGATTCTGTCTCAAAAAAAATTTCTTGGTCTGAACAGCCTACTTAAACTCTTTAGTAATTTGTTTCTCTGAATGATTAGAATCTGTTTAAAATGCCATGTGCAGCTCAGCTGAGAGGTAAGTGATCAACCTCTGCCTTTCTCTTTTACTGACTTCTGGCCCTTTTCCTACAAATGAATGAACATTTGATGTTGCCGCAGGAACAACTCACTGTGCTCATGACAAGGCACGAAAATTGTCTAGGAAAGTATCTACTGATCATTTAACCATGAACCATGACTAACAGTTATCTAAATGGAATTAAGGGTAATGACTCCAAGAGAGTCATGGGAAAGAAGTGCCATTTCCTAGCAGTAACAATTGAGTAGACTTTTCCTCTTTCTTTTACAGAAAGTTTTACCCCTTACTCTCCAAATACTTAGCAAGAGTTGTTTTATATTCCGTGGAATATATCCTTCTAAAAAGCTCCCTAATACTGTCCTCAGAAATATGAGTTAGAGAAATCAAAATAATAAGCTTGAGGTTGACCAAATTAGTAAATAGTTTTTATTTTATTTATTTATTTTTTTTGACAATAAACATGTTGTTTCATTATTTTCTTAATAACAAATCATTTCATAAAAACCTAATCCTATGTGAGCACGTCTGGGAATTGCCAAGTCCCCACCTATAGGATTTGCCATTAAACTCACACATCTGGATAACAGGGTACAGAGCAGAGTGTGCACTGTCACAGATTCTCCATCCTGCATGAGAGGAACTCATGTTTTGGTAATCTTCGTAATTTGCCAATTTGAGATAATTTTTAAATACTCCTAACTCAAGTCATTAATGGCGTGGACTTTTCCCACTCTGTTGGGAACAGCAGCTGTTTCATATGTGTTTGTAAAAATATTTTCTAACTGTTCAAATTCAGGGCATGTTTCTTGCCCTTTAATTTTGTTTTTAATATAGTTAGGGAAGGCAGACATCTCGGATAGACTCTATTCTTCTACTATGCTTTGGAATTAAAAAAGATAAGAGTGGTAGATACTTATTTCACTGAAGTCGTCTTTTGAGCTTTATATTTAGAGTCAAAGGAAAATCAACTCCTCACAGAGTACATTTTGACTTGAAGGTACAAGGAAGTGAAGTACTGGGGTAATATCCTGAAACAGGTGCCTGGTTCCTCTGCTTCTGCTCAGCACCTCTGTGGATAAATGGAGATTTATAGACCCAGGGCATCCAAAGCCAATAGAGAACATTTTTCTTCATTTTCTGTGGAAAACTAACCTATCACGTCAAATCAAATGTACTTATCTTAGACACTGTTTCTGGGTTATCTAACTGTAGACTATTCAATTTTTTGAAACAGAGTCTCACCCCATTGCCCAGGCTGGAGTACAGTGGCACGATCTCGACTCATTGCAGCCTCTTCCTCCCAGGTTCAAACAGTTCTCCTGCCTTAGCCTCCTGAGTAGCTGAGATTAGAGGTGTGCACCACCACATCCAGCTAATTTTTTATATTTTTAGTAAAGACAAGGCTTCGTCATGTTGGCCAGGCTGGTCTCGAACTCCTGGCTTCAGATGATCTGCTTGCCTCAACCTCACAAAGTGCTGGGATTACAGGCATATGAGCCACTGAGCCTGGATATTTCTGGGTTATCTTTTTTACTTCTCAGCATAAATGATGGCTTAGCAGGTTAGAAACTGTGACATCAGCTTGGTTCAAAAATAACCTTCTGAATTCATTATCTTGTTTCTGTTAACAAGCAGAATTTGAGAAAAAGGTCATTTGATATTTTTTATTCTATATTTTAGTTCTATTAGAACCAAAGAGAAATAAAATAACCAGTACTTAAGATGAACTGAAAGCCCAAAATCCACTTGACAGTGAGTCAAAACCCCAATATTCACAGAGTTTTAGCCTCCCAATTTCGTGGTCTCAAGAGAATTGCCTGATTGATTGGTATTCATAAAGGCAGGTGCTAAAGGATTACCTGACTTCAAATCCCGAACTTGACATCTCCTTACATCTGTCATGTTAAATATAGTTCTGTTTCTTCATCTTATTCACTGATGTGGCATTTATCAAATCCTCACACAAAGGCATAGGTTGGAAAGAGTGACAAGAACACATTATTTAATAGACTCCTAAAATCTACTAAAAATAATGAAATTTCACTTTAGATGTCTTTTTGTCACTTGGGCTCAAATGAGTGTTTGGCAATATACACATATCAATTGTGGGGTTTGTAATTCAGCAAAGGGGTATTGTCTTTAAAATATTAGTGTACGGGGGAATTGTGTCAATGCTCAATATTTCATAGAAATGGCAAGACCCCCTATTTCATCAACCATAAAAAATGTAACAGAAGAGAAACATTATAGCCTGAAAAACACATGCAGTAATTAAATGCTGTGGCTCTATAACCAATCATGTAAAGTTGCATTTAGAATTACACAGTATCAAGCACTGTTCAAAAGTGTCATCTTCCCCAGGTCTGCCTAGTTTTACTATAACAATGCATCAAATGAATAAACAAATATGTCCAGATTACAGAATGTAGAAGGATTTTCTTGAAGCAAATTTCTTAGGTATCTGATTACCTCAAGTTGGTGCTCCTGGGAGTTTTCCTCTTATGTTATACAAAGCATATCTATTATTTACACAGAATTGTTTATCTTTTTATCTCTCACAAGGAAGTTGTTTCTTCCAAAGGCAAAACTCCCACTGGACAGAAGTGATGGCTGGCTTTAAGGTGTACAGCCCTGCAGGTGATCCTGCATCTCCAAAGCAAGGCTTTCTGCCCAACTCAAAACCCAGGATTTTTTTCTGGGCTATTTTCAGCTGTTTTTCCTTTTGTTGTTTGTTATTAGAAAAATATATGACCGAAGTCATTGGATTTATTTTAAACAAGCATAGCAATAGATGTACCCATCCGCAAGTGGGCACTGTACTTATTTCAATTTAGAGGGCTTAAATTGGAATACTCGAGGGTACGATGGCTCAATCATTTCCTATTGAAAGTTCCGGTCTCTGGTTGTCTCCCTCCCTCCCATGTCACTCACCTGGGCTTCATCCAGCCTTGTCCCTCTTTCTTGGCACTTGAGTTGACTGTTGTGAAGTCCATGAGAGCAAGCCAATCCTTTCTGTGAACTCCTCTGGAATCTACAACCACAAAAAAAGCTTCCTGGGAACGAAGTCAATCTTTTCCTACCACTCAGCCTAAACCAAACATCAAAGAGAATGATTTTTCTCCTCCATTAATTGGAACATCTTCTGAACTTCATTTTCCTGAATGTCTCAGATGTCTGAAATGTTACAGGTTTCTTCCCTGCATCCCCACCTCCCGTGCTTTACCCACCCAAGGAGATGACACAGTCTCCTGCTTCAATGTGCATCTCTTCATGTCTTCTCCAGGAAAAATTGTTAGAGTCCCCAGATCTCAATTGTCATTACTTAGTTAACGACCACACTGAGAGCACTCATTTTTATCTGACTGCTTTTCTGCTGTATGTTATGCTCTTGCATTGATACCTTCAAATACTAGATGGCAGGTACCATGAATATAGAAGCAACCTTAAATGATAACACTAATATTTAGAAGCCTTGGAATTACCTTTCTTTCCCTACCTCCCAAGTCCTGTTCCTTTGTGTATAAAATTGATGAGATCTTTTAAAAGCTGAAAGTTCGTGCAGGGCTTTTACTTGGTCAAGGGGAACTTACGGTTATTCTATACTTTTTAAAGATTGTCCTGGAGTGTTATTTCCATGAAGTTAACAGTTGTGTCTGTGCTCACCATTGCAGATCTCATGCTTAGAACAGTGTTTGACACCTAGTAAGCTCTCAAGGACTCTGTAGTCTGTTCTTGGGCTTTCCTGAGAAGTTTAGTGATACTATTGACAGTGCCTGTTCGTGAATGAAAATACAGGAGAGTGAGCATTCCATACCTGGTCCTCAGTGATGGGGAATTTATAATTGTGTCGAGCATAGCTGGCTCAGAGTGATTAAGGTTGGAAGCTGTCTAATGTGTTTGTACAGGGAGAATTCCATTTCTATCACATGTTAATTGGATACAGGTTTTTAATTTTGCCCAGAACACTTTACAATACCTCTGATTGGAAGTCAGATCCTATTCAAACATTTGGAAAAACAGAAGTAAAAATCTCCCTCCTGTTTAACGACTATCTGACCAATTGGTTAAAGAGTTGTGCTGATTGTTTGCTCCATTTAAGCATTCTGTTTGTTGTTATGCACTGTTATATTCAGTGATGTGTGAAAACCAAAGAACCAGGAGTCATGGGCTTCAACAGTATGATTGCCTAACTGAGGCTCTAGTAGAAGCGACACAGTCTTAGTTCCTCAAAACCCAACTTACCTGCAGAGAATGAATGAAGAACGGTGGCTTTTCAACATGTCTAGGCAACATACCAGCATGTGTGACAAAGCATTGGCATATGCTGTCCAGTGGAGGGCACCAGTACTTAGTTTCATTTTAGAATCCCATGCCTGTATCAAGGTCAAGTTTTAAACAAGACCAAAAAAATTACTTAGGGAGTCACCAGAGTGTCAAAGAACATTTGCACTGTCAGGGGGCTTTGTGACCATCCAGCCAGATGTCCATGTTATGAACAAAGAGTAAGTGCTGAGAGGTCCTTGAGCGGGTCAGCACCCGCTGAGCCGGTTAGGGACAGAGCCAGAGCTCAGTCAGGAGCGTTTCCCCACCGTACTGCTACCTGTTCCTTTCTTGCTTCTCCTCTGAACATTATTGACCCAGACCCTAAGTAGGAAGAACTGGTTTCTGCAGTGGGATCTACACAGGCTGCACTGGAACAGCCAGGGTGAGGCAACATGCTTCCTGTTGAGGGATTTTTGTCCTGGAAGCCTTGCCCTTTGAAATACCACAATGAGTCTTTGTGGTATTCCTCAGGGAAATGACCAAGACGCTCATTTCCATTTCTGGGCCATTGTGGTGCCTTGGGTGGCACTGAGATAGTTGGGAGAAGAAGATTTGGGTTTAAGATTTTAATTATTTTTGCTCAAGCCCTGACGGTGTCAATGGGCCAGGAACGAGCAGCATGTTTTGTTTATTGTACTATGTAGATTTCATTAGGGCATTTGGAAAATGGAATGGAAACAACGGAATGAAAAACAAAACAACAGAAGTTAACTATAAATGCTCAAAGTCTTTGGAACATTTGGATTACGTCATTGGAAGTAATTTTCTGTAAAGTCCTCTAGTCTTCCAAAGATCCCAATTCAAATCTCAGGCAAAATCAACACCTTCCATAGTCCTATATCTACATATGTTTGAAGAAATAACTCTCCTCCCTACATGTCTATTGTTATTTTACACAACAGTAAACACATATTTTTGGTACATTAAAAATAAACGTTTTATTAAAACATAACAAAAATAGGGAAAAGTATGTAATAAATTTTCACAAGGTGAGCACAAATGATAAATGTCATCCAGGCCAAGACACAGAACATTGCTGTCCATGCAGAAGCCCTCCCCAAGACTCCTTCCCTTTACTCCCCGAAATCCCACCCCCCTGCCCTCAAAGGTACCAATATCCTGACTTCAGTCACCAATTTAGTTTTGTAAGTTTCTGAATTTTATACAAATGAAATCACACAGCAGTTACTCTGGTGTTCAGTTTCTTTCATTCAACATTTTGTCTGTGAAATTCATTTATGCTGGGTTTTTTTGTTTTGTTTTTGAGACGGAGTCTTGCTCTGTCACCCAGGCTGGAGTGCAGTGGTACGATCTTGGCTCACTGCAACCTCCGCCTCCCAGGTTCAAATGATTCTCCTGCCTCAGCCTCCAGAGTAGCTGGGACTACAGGCACATGGCACCACACCTGGCTAATTTTTTATATATTTTTGTAGAGATGGAATTTCTCCATGTTGGCTAGGCTGGTCTCGAACTACTGACCTCGTGATCCATTTGACTTGGCCTCCCGAAGTGCTGGGATTACAGGAGTGAGCCACTGTGCCTGGCCTCATTTATTCTGTTACATATAGCAGCCTTGTTTATTCTCATTTTCATGTAGCATTTTAGTACCTGGATAAACGACAATTTATACATTTATTTTTGATGGACTTTTGAGTCATTTCTAGTTTTTGGTTAGTATGAAGAGTGCTTCTATGGGTGTCTGAGCACGTGTATTTTGGTATATATTTATGTGTACTCAATTGCTTTGAGCATATACTTAGGAGTAGAATTTTCAGTCATAGGGGAAGCACAGGTTCAGCTTTAGTAGATACAGACAAGCTGTTTTCAAATGGTTGTGCTAATTTACATTACCAACAGCAGTCTATGGAAACTCCATTTGCTAGATGGCCTCATTTGAAGTTGGTGTTCTGGCGAGGATCTAGGGGTATTTCATTGTGGTTTTAATTTGCATTTTCCTGATGATTAATGCCATTGAACATCTTTTCATATGTTTGGTGGCTATTTGGAGGTTTTTTTTTTTTGTGTGCGTGTGAAGTGCTTGTTCAAATTATATGCCTGTTTTTCTATTTGATGGTCTGTCTTGTTTTTATTAGCTTGTAGGGTTTTTTTTTTTTTTTTTTTTTTTGGCGGGGGTTTATATATTCTAGATATAAGTCTTTTGTTGGATATGTATATAACATAGCTAATATTCTCTCCCAGTCCACTGTTTGCCTTCTTTTCCTTGCCCTGCCTTGCCCTGCCCTGCTCTGCCCCTCCCTGTCCCTCCTCTCTTCTCCTCTCTTTTTACCTTTCCTTCCCTTTTCTTTTTTTTCTCTTTCTTTCCTTCCTCATTTCTTTCTTTTCTTTCGTTCTTTCAGACAGATTTTGGCTTTGTAGCCCAAGCAGGAATGCAGTGGCAACATCTCAGCTCACTGCCGTCTCCATCTCTGAGGCTCAAACCGTCTTATTTCCTTAGCCTCCTAAGTAGCTGGGATACAGGCATGCCACCATGCCCAGCTAATTTTTGTATTTGTAGTAAAGACAGAGTTTTGCCATGTTGCCCTGGCTGGTCTTGAACTCCTGAACTCCAGTGATCCACTTGCCTTGGCCTCTGAAAGTGCTAGAATTGCAGATGTGATCCACCATGCCCAGCCTTCACTCTCTTTTTGATGAACTGATTCTTACTTTTAATGTAGTAGAATTTATCCATCATTTAATTTATGGTTATTGCTGTTGCATCTTCTTAAAATTTTTTTTTGCCAACCGTAAGGTCATGAAGATATTCTCCATCTTCCCCCTAGAATCTTTATATATGACTACTTTTACAGCTACAATTCCTGTAGTTTATAAAGCATGATGTGAAATGGAGATTTAAAAGTTTTCTTTTCATGTAAATTCTAATTACTCACATGAATTTTATTGAAAAGGCAATTTTCCCCATAATTGGACTGATGTGTCACCTTTGTCAAAAATCAAGAGACAGCTTCTGCACTCTCTTTTCTGTTCCATAGGTCTATTGGTACATCAGGAACTAATACCATGACCCTCTTAATTGCTGTAGCTTTATAATGTATCTTAGTATCTGCTTATGTAAATCCTATAGCTTTTTCTTCTAGATTTTCCCAGTCCTGTTGGAATGTAGATTTGCTTGGGAATAACTTACTTAGACCTTTATAATACTGAGTTTTTCAATTCATGATCATGGCATAGCTTTCCACTGAATAGATTTTTAAAATTTTTTCTCAATAAGCTTTCCACTAAATTAGATTTTAAAGATTTCTTTAATATGTATAACTTTCAGTGTAAAGTTCTTAAAAATCTTTGTCAGAATTATTACTGACTATTTTCTTGCTTTATTATACTGGCTACAACCTCCAGCAGGTTAAATAGAAGTGATCATAGTGGCATATTTTCTATCTCAGGAGGAGATCTTTTCATATTTCACCATTAAATATGATGTTTGCTATATGGTTTTTCTACGTTCTCTATATCAGGACAAAGAAAGTTTTCTTCTATAATTTTGCTAAAAATTTAATTTTTTGTTAATACAAGTAATCGAAGCATTTAATTAAGTGCAATGTGTGCATTTGTTAATATGATCATGTGACATCCCTTTTTTGTTATGTGATGAATTATATTATTATTATTATTTTTTGGCTTATGAACAACAGAAATTTATTTCTCATAGTTCTGGAGGCTAAGAAGTTCAATTTCAAGGTGCTGGCAGATTCGGTGTCTGGTGAGAGCTTTGCCTCCTGGTTTGTAGATGCCTGTCTTTTCCCTGGTCCTCACATGGTTGCGGGGCGTGGGAGCTGTCCAGAGCCTCTTTCATAAGAGTATGTCGACCGATTTTAAAATATCAAACAAATCTTGGATTTCATTTCTGGAATCAAGCCAACTTGGTTGTGATATATTGTTGTTTTTATATACTGTTGGATTTGATATGTAAACGTCTGATTAGTACTTAAGCATCTGTCAATGCCCTACAGCCAAAGAAACACATTTGAAGTTGAGCAAGTGGATTTATTGCTCATTGCAAAGAATAAGGCTGTATACAACAGGAACCATGGGGGTATCTCAGTCAGAGAGAATTAGGAAGGATTTAGTATAGGATTTGGTATTTTCAGGGAGGGTTTAAGGAAGTACAGCTTTGCTCCAATCATGCTGTCAGGAAGCAGGGACAATTCTATAGTTGAGTGTCTTAAGAAATCTTATCTATGAGGCTGTAAGAATGCATTGAGGCAAAAGGTGTAATCAGCAAAGAGGCAACAGTCGCTTATAACAGCCAGGATGAGAGGATGTCCAGTCATTTTTATGGATTGAACAATGGTCCTGATTTTGTCTGTGTTAAGACATGATTATGAACAGTCTTAGTTTGTCTTGATCCATCATGGTTACAGAGCACCCTTACCTGCTGTTGGTGTTCTATGAAATGGTTTATGTTGAACAGGAGGACATCAAGGCCTGCCTGTGGGGGCCAGGCCAGCTCCCAGCAGCATCAAGTCCTGGCTGCTAGTGCCAGCCGCTTCCTGGTATCAAGGACTGCTTTTCTTTTTGTGCCTCTATGTTTATTTATTTATTTATTATTTATTTTTTTGAGACAGAGTTTCACTCTTGTTGCCCAGGCTGGAGTGCAATGGTGTGATCTCTGCTCACCGCAAACTCTGCCTCCTGGGTTCAAGGAATTCTCCTGTCTCAGCCTCCTAAGTAGCTGGGATTACAGGCATGTACCACCATGCCTGGCTAATTTTGTATTTTTAGTAGACACAGGGTTTCTCCATGTAGGTCAGGCTGGTCTTGAACTTCTGACCTCAGGCAATCTGCCCGCCTTGGCCTCCCAAAGTGCTGGGATTACAGGCATGAGCCACTGCGCCCGGCCTCTCTTCCTTGCATCTATGTTTATGAGAGAGATTGGTGTGTATTTCTTTTTTTATACTGTTCTTTTCAGATTTTGATACCGAATTCATGCTGTCCTCATAAAATGAGCTAGAAAGTATAGCTTCCTTTTCTATTCTGTAGAAAAGTTTGTATAGCATCAGTATCAGTTATGCTTTAAACCAGGGGTTCCAGACCCCCAGGCCATGAACTGGTACTGGTCCGTGGCCTGTTAGGAACCGGGCTGCACAGCAGGAGGAAAATGGCAGGTGAGCGAGCATTACTGCCTGAGCTCCTCCTCCCGTCATATCAGCGGTGGCATTAAATTCTTATAGAAGCGTAAACTGTTATTGTGAACTGGGTATGTGAGGAATCTGGGTTGGGAGCTCCCTATGAGAATCTAATGCCTGAGGATCTGACGTGGAACAGTTTTATCCCAAAACCATCCCACACACCTGTCAGCGGAAAAATTGTCTTCCATGAAACCAGTCCCTGGTGCCAAAAATGTTGGGCACCACTGCTTTAAGCGGGAGAAAATCCTCCTGACAAAGTTGTTTGAGCCTTGACACAGACTCTCTCCTTGATCGGAATTTAATTAGGCTCCTCTGAGTCCTGAGAAGCTTGGTGTGCTTTTCATGTAGAATCCCTTTTGACGAGACCTTGACCTTGGTCCCTGTCCTTGTGGGGCCTGCATAGTCCAGTTTTGCAGCAAGAATTCTGCTAATTCCATTCAGAGGGAATCCCCAACCCTTGATATCTGATCCCCCTTAATATCAGATCAAATTGCTCATCTCCTACCCTCAATATCTTATCACCCTGGCCAGCCTTCAGCCAGAATCCTGCCATGTTGGTGTAGCAAGAGCCCCTGCCCTCAGCCCCTGATGTCCCCCTCAGGAATTTTCCATATCCTGACCTTTCACAGTGCTCACTTCTGTTCTTCTTATGTCTTTCTTGCCTCTTTTGATTTAATTAAATATTTTTAAGATTATTTTATTTTCCACTCTATTTAATTTTTTTTAAAATAAAGATATCCCTCTGCTATTCTTTTGTAAGTTATCCTAGCGATTAAAACAATCTCTTTTGATTTAATCAGGTTTAATATAAATGAGTTCTTCACTGCTTCTCAAAGGACTTTAACTCCATGTATCACCTGTGTTTTTTTATTTCTGTCCTGCTGTTTAATCCTATACATATTTAAATCTGCATAAGATATTATTATTGTTTTATACAATTAATATTCATTTACATTCAAATAAATTTACATTGCTCATTATTTCTATATGTATTTGTGTGACAATCTTCTGTCTGACTCATTGGAGAAAACCATTGCTGCATGTTGGATCCATCACTGGTGTCCTCCTTCCCTTTGGTATTTTGGCCTTTCAAGGCCACTTCTGCAGCTGCAGATCCCATTTTGTCTTCCCAGTCCTGTAAAATTGCTTGAAGCTCTGCTGGCTTCTCTGGCTCTTAGTATCTGCCCCCTGCCCAGTTTCTTAGTCCCTAGCCCAGTACCAAGAATTGACACGTGGTCTGAAGGTGAAATTGGAATGTGGAGAGCCGGGCTCACTTCTGGAAGCTTCCTATCTTTTGCGGGTCTGGTGCCCAAACTCTTTCTGGTTGTCTTGGCAGTTCCTCCATGCCTTTAAACAATTTATTATTTTTTTAAAGGTGCAGTCTCACTCTGTCACTCAAGCTGGAGTGCAGTGGCGCAATCTCAGTTCACTGCAACCTCCACCTCCCAGGTTCAAGCGATTCTCCTGCCTCAGCTTCCCAAGTAGCTGGAATTACAGATGAACGTCACCATGCCCAGCTAATTGTATTTTTAGTAGAGATGGGGTTTCACCATGTTGGTCAGGCTGATCTCGATTTCCTGACCTCAGGTGATCTGCCCACTTTGGCCTCCCAAAATGCTGGGATTTATAGGCTTGAGCCACCGCACTCAGGTTAAACAAATTTAAAAAATATAATTTATCTATATAATTTATCTGTTCTTTAGGTTTTCCTTTAGTTTTCTTTAAACTACTCTATAATAGCCAGAACAAAAAGTCCTGTAATTATATATTTTGTACATATATTCTCCAGCATATGAGAAACCTTTGATTGTTTAATAAACCAATTAGCATGTGTTGCTTAAGGGGTCTATGGAGAGAAGTAATGAGGAGACTGCCTTGTCCCAGTGAACCCACTGCTAACTCCAGGCCCCTTTTCTCCTGAGTCATCTTATAGTATGGAGAGAGAGCACCTCCCTCATCTCCCACCACTGCTGTGGCTCCAGAGTGACACGAATCATGCAGGGTGACTGCCTGAGTGTGCTGTTTCTGAACCTGTGAGGGCCCTCCAGCCTTAAAATACCTTATATCCTCCCCATCACAGCTGGTCACAGATGCGTCTCTGCACTATAAGGGAACTCAGGAGAAAGAGGGCCTGGAGTTGGTAATGTGTTTGCTGGAACAAGGCAATCTCCCCCTTACTTCCTTAGCAGAGTTTAAACTTTCCAGAACTCTGACAGCCCAGGGCAACACACAGACTTTGGTGAATAACAGATAGGACATTCTCCCATAAGAGGAGGAATGGGAAACCAGGAAGACGTGCTATGACACAGGGAAAGATGTGGAAAAGAGAAAGACAGTCTGCCAACATTAGCAGTGTCCTGGGGACAGAGGCAGGTGATCCTTCCACTGTCACAATAACCAGTGGGACCAGGTGGCTTCGACGCCCTGTATTTCCTTTGTGGCCCCACAGTCCCACAGTCGATATTCCTCTGCCACTGCCTCCCCAGGCTGCAGGAGTGAACCTCGTTTCACCCTCCTCCGATCTTTGGGGTTTTCTCTTACTGATCATTTGTCAGGAACACAGTTCTTTTGACAAATCGACTGCTGCTGAAGTGTGGTGTGCTTTTCATGTACTGTAAACTCTTCCCTCATGTGTTGTCTGTGTATGGTGTTCTATAAATACATTAATTGGTACCACTTTTAATTTAACTGTCACTGCTGTCTCTTTTCTTGACAAGCTTATATTAAACTCTCTTATGATGGAACAAAATAAAACCACCCAGTTACAGGGGCCTATTTTGGCTAAAGTGGAATGTAACAGGAAGCAAAGTTGCACTTATGGTGGAGAAAGGACTCTGAAGACTCATCAGTGATAGTTTGTGTAAAAAATTTAGAGTAAAAATTCCTTCTTAGATGTGGGGGAAAAATCCTCCAGCAAACTACTGAAATAAGGAAGGTAAGGTGGAATTATCAGAACAGCTGCAATTTAGGAAATGGGCTGAAACCAATTTCAACTTCATTTTGGCATTCATTAAATCATACTTATTTTAGATGACTTTGGTTTTGGAGGAGTTTCAGAAAGTATATTCCTTATATGTTCCTTTCTGCCTTGAAAGGCTGTAGCCAACTCACAACAATGGAAACCCAACTGGTGCAAATGCTCATTTCAAATGTCTTTTACATTAGATAGAAATTGTAACGAACTAGTCGTACAATAGAGTGTATTTTTACTAATTCCCATCTAGATGGCATTTAAGGATATAGTAGCAAATAATCTTAAATGTCTGCTACTTTGTGTTCTAAAATTTTTAAAAACCTATGTTTTGAGATTTGGCAGTTGACTAAAATTTAGGGTATAATGAGGTCCTTTATTTCTACATAAATTTAGGTTGATTTCGTCCAAACCCAGCAGACTGGCGTATCAGTCAAGATTCTGCCAGAGAAACAGAATCAGTGATTGTGGGGTCTGGCAAGTCTGACATCCCTAAGCAGGCTGTCAGGAAGAGCCATCTGGAATCTGTCAGGCCAGAGCTGATGCTGCTGGCTACAAGTGGAATTTTCCTTCCTCTGAGGAACCTCAGTTTTGCCCTTAATGCCTTCATCAGATTGGATGATGCTCACCCAGATTATTGAAGATAATCTCCTTTCTTTAAAGTCAACTGGCTGTAGATGCTAACCACAGCCACAAAATACCTTGGCAGCAATACCTAGGTTAGTATTTGATCAAGTACTGGGTACTGTAGCCTTTCCATATTGACCTATTAGACTAACCATTACCACTGGTGGTGAAAACTCCCCTCCGGTTTGAACAGAATCATCTGGAGGTGCTGCTCAGTGTGCTCACTGTAAACGGCATCAGTCCTGAAGGCCTGGGCTGCATGGTCTGGCCACCAGTTTCTAAATGGAGTCCTTCTTGTGGAGTGAGAGAAAGCCCAGGTCAGGCTGTCCATGTTCTCTTGGTGCCTAATGCTTGACAGCGACATGAGCTCACGGTACTAGACTCTAGGACAGAACTTTCCTATTTTTTTGAAGGCAGCACAGAAAGAATATCTGCACCAATCAACTATCTTCATTCTTTGCCTTTGTTCTGGAGAATGTCGTGTGGGGAATGGCCTTTGAGAATTTGCAGTCTGTGTTCAGTTCTGAAGAAAGCTTATTTTGAAAGTAAATTAAAATGAATACAATTTCTATAAGTATGGATTCTTTACTTACAAGTATGTTTCCTTTTAGGACACAGAGAATGTGAAAAAGAATATGGTCACAAAACTGTAAAATATGCATTTTGCCAGCCAATATTTATTTTATTTCTTATTAATTATTTTAGAGAGGGTGTCTCATACTGTCATCTAGGCTGGAGTGCAGTGGCATGATGATAACTCACTGCAACCTCAGACTCTGGGCTAAAGTGATAATCTTGTCTTGGCCTCCCAAGTAGCTAGAACTGCAGGTGTGTGCCGCCACTCCTGGCTAATTTTTTGTTGTTGTTGCTTTGTAGAGATGGGGGTCTCACTGTGTTTCCTAGGCTGGTCTTGAACTCAGCCTCAAGTGATCCTCCCACCTTGGCTTCCTAAAGTGCTGGGATCACAGGCATGAGCCACCGTGTCTGGCCCCAATATTTATTTTATATAAAGTTTCACTGTTGCTTCATATTTTTTTATAGCTGAAATAATTTTAAATGATTCAATGTAACTTCTTTAGTTTGTTTAGTTATTTTATAAGTATACACTAGAATGTACAAAATGAATGCAATGAGAATGAATGTAATATAGTCAATAAGGAAGGAAATAAATTTGAAATTAAGCTTAGATATTATTCCTTGGTCACTTGGACTCAATAAAAGTGAAATATGAAGAAGAAAACATTTTTATCTAATTTATTTGTTAAATGTAGTTTGGATTAGATAAATTCTTCCTCTTCCATGAAAAGCCATTTTGAACGTCTCTTCTGGTGTGTAAGCTCCATTTTATCAAATGTAACTTTAAAATACAAGTTCTGTTGTTATGAAAGGTTCAGCACCCAGTAAGATGCTTTGATATTCCCTGACAATGACAGATACTCCTTGAAAAACCTTTGGCTTGTTTTTATGTCTCCAAACTCTATCATTGTACATGAAGAGGAAAGGGAAAAGGGAAGTTGAAATATTTTGATCTTTATTTTCACAATAAAATTACCTTGAGTTCTAAGAAGCATAAAGCAACTTTGCAATATTATTGCCTGAATAAAAAGCAGCATTGTCCATATTTTGTGCAAATGTCAAGTGAGTCCAGGTATTCACAGTGCATATCCAGTGAGCTGACCAGAGCAGGACCCATAAGGAGCAGCAAGGGCGTCATGCTGGTCGACCACAGCAACCTTTAAACTTGTGGTAGTAAAACTCAGGGTTTGGGATCTGCTTCATGGAAAGGAAAATTTTTAAACTAGCTTCTTTCATCTTGATTGAGGATGAAAACATAAACGGGAGTGTTTGTGCTTGAACCTCTTGAAACCAGTTTCTTGGAAAGTAATACTTAAGTGTTTTCTTAAAACATCATTTGAAATTGAAAATGTAAACCATAGGGCTCATTAGTTTGTCCATGGGTGGTCTTCAGAGACTGGACCAAGGCTGGGTGTTTAGCTGTTGGCCTGTGTGAGCTGAACGAGGTATGGGCAGGCCTAGACACATTGTTTCTGGGAAAACTTGAAAACAAGTCCCATGATTTGTCTGCTTTCATCTCCCTTCAACTCTAGAGCATTTGGCTCCAGTGCTAGTGTGTTTTGCTTTGTTATACAGGAATACCTGAGGCTGGGTAATTCATAAAGAAAAGGTTTATTTTGGTTCATGGTTCTGCAGGCTTTATAAGAAGCCTAATGCTGGCATCTGCTTCTGGTGACGGCCTTAGGAAGTTTACAATCAAGGTAGAAGGTGAAGGGGGTGCAGGTATGTCACATGATGAGAGATGCCAGGCTTTTTTAAACAACCAGTTCTTGCATGAACTAACGGAGTGAGAATTCACTCATTACCACGGGAAGGGCACCAAGCCATTCATTCACCCTCATGACCCAAACATCTCTCACCAGGCTTTATCTCACATTTCAATATGAGATTTGGAGGGGACAGACATCCAAACCCTTTTAGCTACACAGTGTCCCAGCGATGCCACACTGCACAGATTCACAGCTGGAGAAGCCCCTGCTCAGCACGGATGGGCTCATCCTCACTCTGAACACTACACAATTAGTATTTTGCTGACACGCCCAGCCAATGTGAGAAGCTCTTTATTTATGGGTGAAAAACTGGCAATCACTGGGGATTAGGTGGAGAAGTCTTATTTCTATTATCAATCTCATTTTTTTTCATTCCTTTTCCTTTTTTTTGAGGCAGAGTCTCACCCTGTCACCCAGGCTGGAGTACAGTGGCACAATCTCAGCTCACTACAACCTCTGCCTCCTGGGTTCAAGCAACTCTCTTGCCTCAGCCTCCCAGGTAGCTGGGGTTACAGGCATGTGCCACCACACCCTGCTAACTTTTGTATTTTAGTAGAGACAGAATTCCACCACACTGGCCAGGCTGGTCTTGAACTCCTGACCTCATGATCTGCCTGTCTCGGCCTCCCAAAGTGCTGGGATTATAGACATGAGCTGCTGTGCCCAGCCCTAATTTCTACTATCAAATTAGAATCAACCTTTTTGATTATGAAAGATTCATTTTACATTTTGATTTAGAACACAACTGCAGTTGTGTGTGTGAGCACACGCTTGCACGTCAAACTTAAATAAAAGTTTCATAGACGGTTCTCTCCTGCTTACCTGTGGTTTGCTCTGGTATTTCTTAACCTATCCGATTCAATCCATCCCATCCTACCCTATCCTATCCGTCCTCTCCTATGCAATCCATCCTCTCCTCCTCTCCCTTCCTCCCCTCTCCTCCTCTTCCCTCTCCTCCCATCTCCCATCCCCTACCCTCCCCACCCCTCCTCTCCTCATTCTATCCTCTCCCATCTTATGTCATCCCATCTCATCCCACCCTATCCTATTCTATCTGTATCCAAAGTGCTAGTCATGACTCATTACATTTATATTACAACACTTTAATATCTGGTGGATCTACTTCCAGAAAATAAAACCAACAATGGTGCAGCCTCATGAGCACCGGCAGAAAAAGATGCTCTTCTGTATGAAACAATCTGGTGCCCACAGATATACTGATTTCTGACAACATGCCTAGCCCTTTTCCTCCCAAGTGAGAAGGATAAAGAGAAGAGGTAAGGTATATTCCTTCTGTATGATACATATATACACAGGGATGTGTGTGTATGTGGATACTTACCATGAATAGTCCCCAAACTTGACTTTACTTTCCCTGAAGTGGAATAGGAAAGAAAGGATCAATATCAGTTGAATTTATACAGTGCATAGATTGGTGCTGGGGATAGAAACTCTTTTTTCAATTCTCACATTTCATCAAAGCTAGTAGTAAACAGAAGTTATTATCAGAGAAGACCTCAAGTAAACTAATTGGTGTTGTGAATTAATGTCTTGATATGGCATTAATTTTCTTTCCCTGTCAGTTCTGGGAGACATTCTAAAAGCCCTTAGAAAGGCAATTAATTGCTGAGCTTTTCCTGTGATGTTAATAGTACTCCCTTGGGCCTTCAAAAGCAACTTTCAAAGGAGAATGCGATTTGGTGCGTAGTTCTGTTTATTTTTGGTATTCCAGAGTTTGGACTTCTTTATTAAAGGCTGTCAGCCTAAGGCTTTGACCACAAAGATTGAGCACCATGTTTTTAAGAAAAAGAAAATCTGAACTGGGGTTAATGAAAGTTAAAACTCTTTGAGACTCCTTGTAGGTCCCTTGTACAGACGCTTGTTTTGCAACTGTCTCTGGTGTGGGTGCGCCAGGTCTTTGCAGACCAACTCAACCAAAGGAAAATCAAAATAAACATTACCAATGGTAGCTGTCATAACTGGCAGCCTTTTTTTTTTTTCCCTTGCCAGACAAATGTCTTTTTTCCCTCCTCCATTAAAATTTTGTCTGTATTTGACATTTGAATCACCCTAGAATGTGGAATATTGTTTTTGTCGAAGTTGCTGGACAAGCGTCTCCTACCTACTTTGTTTGGAAAAAGCTCCAAACATCCCCTTCTCATTTGCCCCTGGCCCGGGAACACTGCCCTTCCTGGCCTCCCTGGCTCAGGCATTGGAGCCCACATGGTCACCAGAAAATTCAGTCCCTGCTCCAGGGCACCTGAATAGACAGGAGTTACACACATGCTCCGAATAGCCCTGGGACACGGGCTAGGTGAACTGTTAACCTGCAGTGGGCCTGCCTAGCCTTCAAAGGTCAGATGACGTGAAATATTCCTCAGGGCCTGAAGATATTAGTCACACTGTAAATGAAAATACAAAGAATCTTGGAGGAGGCAGTGGATGAAGTATCAGAAGCAGACATGTCAGAACAGAGGTATCCTGTCATCCCTGCTTTGCCTCATAAACAGGCGGGCACGGAGGCTGGGACATAATTCCTAGGCTGCTCCGCTGACTTCCTATCTCAAAATACTTAACATCAATTTCTGGGTTTCCCAAAAGTTGGCTCCAACAGTTATCTCCCCTTTTCCATAGATCCAATCTTTTCAAATACTGGCCCTTTTCTTCGTACCATGCAAACATATTAAAAACCGCTCCCATTTTGGAGGAAGGCCAGCGAGGCGTGGTGTGGGCGGGTAGGTGTCCAGGGTGCTGCCGGAGAATCTCTGCGGGAGGTGTTTGACTGTCAGCTCACATTAACTTGAGTGGAAACTAAAAGGGCCCTGCCCTCCTCTCCCCTCCTCAGGCCTGCCTGGCAGGTGCAATGACGGAAGCCCCTGGGACGCCGGAAGCCGCCGCTGCCCGACTCTACGGCGGCCGTGACGGCGGCGGAAGTCTGCTCGGCCCCGCGGCCTTGTCTCTGGGTCGGGCCTTCTGCAGCTCCCAGTCCCTCCAGCCCCGGGCGTGGGGCCTCAGCCTGAGCTGGCGGCTGACGGCGTCTGTGGCAGGAAGGACTGAGGCTGCAAGGACCCGCAGGAGGCGCTGCCCAACTCCCGGCGGGACTGACGCGGCCCACACCCAGCTGGGCAAGCTGCCCAGGAAGCCCCCCTACCAGAGGGGGCGGACCCTGGCCCAGCCCTTCAGCTCAGGGCATTGGGATGGACTCTTGCGTCGTTCCCCGGAGGCATGAGGGCCTGTCACTGGTGCAGACCGCAGACTTCTTCTACGCCTTGGTGGAGGATTCCTACATGATGGGGTGCACAGCTTGTGCCAACGTGCTAAGTGACCTCTGGGCCGTGGTCATTACCGAGTGTGACATGTTGATGTTACTCAGCCTCAGCCAGAGTATGAGTGAGGAGGAACGGGAAAAAATAATGCCACTCATGATCAAAGGCTTTCGGGACAGCTACTGAGGAGGGAGGAACTGCAGTGACAGGTGGACAAACGGTCGTTGCCTCTTGGCTTATCGGTGGGGTTGCCACTGTGGCAACTTAATGCCTAATAACGCCACTGTTGGGGATGTGCTGGCATAAAACCCTTAGGAACCCAAGTTGCTGTCAATGCACACCAATGGCTGGATAATCCTGAAAGAGGGAAGCAGGTGAAGATGGTGGTCTCCAGAGAAGAGGTAGAGCTGGCCTATCAGGAAGCCATGTTTAATATGCCTACCCTCATCCGAACTGCTGCTGGATTAATGCACAAAATCAATGCCCATGCAGCCATAGATATCACAGGCTTTGGTATTCAGGACACTCTCAGAACCTTGAGAAGCAACAAAGAAATGATGTGTCCTTTGTCACTCATAATCTGCCAGTCATTGCCAAGATGGCTGCCATGAGCAAGGCCAGCGGGCACTTTAGGCTTCTTCAAGGAACCTCAGCTGAAACCTCAGGAGGATTACTGATTTGTCTTCCAAGAGAATAGGTGGATCACTTTTGTTCTGAAATCAGATCTTCCAAGTACAGAGAGGGTCACCAGGGATGGATCGTTGGCATTGTGGAAAAGGGAAACCAGACAGCCTGGGTCATTGACAAGCCTGGAGTTATCGAGGTCCTAACTCATGGGGCCACTGCCGCTGCTCTTCTCCTGCACATTCCATTCGTCCTCAGAGCCTAGCTCATGAAATGAAATGGTAGAAGTTGTTTAGAGCTTAGGGCCTTTGTAAACAATCATGGACAATTCTCAAAAGTTGATTTGAGAAATTTCCAAAGAAGGCTACCTGCATATGGTTGCAATTGCCCTTTCTAGGTGATCTAAATTAGCCCATCAAAAGCTGCCTGTGTGTGCATTCCAAGGCCAGAAGTAACTTTTTGAACTTTGTGGGGACATCTGTAGACATGGGTAGAAGAGGAGCAGAAAAACTTGTTTCCTCTTTCCGAGGTAAGATGAGGCTATTCCAGTTTGAGGGACTTTTTTTTTTTTGCATTGGGTTGATTAATTTCTGCACAGGGAGTGAGATTATTTACTGAAATTGCATATACACACAAAGTAAATTGCACAATGTAAAACATTTAGATCTGAAGCAAATGATTTTGCGCCAGTACTATTGATAAATCTAAATTGTTATGAGAGATCTTATAATGCAATGTCAAATTCTTTACAAGATTTTTCTGAAGTACTGGTTCTTTCCTGCTCTGGACATGAATTGACAACTTGTTAAAAACTGGGAAGGGAGGACCTGCAACCATCTGACTTGGCCTATGTTAATTATGTCTCTCCCTCTACGGCCCATCAAGCACTGGAAGAGGCAGAGAGAGCCCTAGAGCCCAGGCCTTAGTGGTCATTAAGATGTTAAATCTTGTGCTGAGAATTTCTGGTGATTTAATCAATAAAGAGTAATTTCTAGCTAAAAAACCAAAATTTCTTCCATTTTGGAACACAAAACCCTCCTTTAATTATCTTCCTTTTTCTCCCAACATTTGCTTATCTTTCTTCTTCTAGATCTGTCTGTCTCAACCTTTGGTGTGCATCAGAATCACCTACGGAACTTGTTAAAGCACACATTCCTGGGCTTCATCTCCAGAGTTTCTGATTTGACAGATTTGAGGTAGGGTCCAAGAATGTGCATTTATAACAAGTTCCCAGGTGATGCTGATGGTTGGGGACACATTTTGAGAATCACCACTCTAAAGAGCACCCTCCGCATTCATCGGCTTTGCTGCTTGTTCTTTTTCCATTCACTACCCAACCTGCTGTCACCTGTCCGCTGCCCCACACCACAGATCCCCAAAGGTCAAATCCAGTGGAGCTTTGCATCCCATCTTACCCAAGCCATCTGCGACATTGGTCTCCCGGCCACATTGCTCTCCTTCCTTTGGCTTCCCTGACATCTCTTCCTCCCAATTGTCTCCTTCCTTTCTGGCTGCTCTTTTTGCGTTGCCTTTTCAGTAGCCTCTTCTCCTGCCCCTGATGTGATTCAGTCTTCTTCTAGGTGCTTCTTTTGTCCTTTGCACTTTTCACTCTGTATTCTTCCTGGGTGCCTCACTGATGCCACTGCTTTGATTGGCATACCAGTAACTCTCAGATCAACTTCTCTACTGCAGCCTCTCTTGTAGCTCTTTATCTGCATATCCAGACTCATAAAGTTAGACATGTCCCCAGGAGGGCTTATTATATTTGCTCCCAAACAGCCCACTTGTTTGACTTATCTTCAGGAAGGGCAACTATCTTATCCCAAGCCAGAAATCTGTGTGTCGTTCTTACTTTTTTCTCCCTCACTTTTATTCCTGACATTCAATTCATCATCAAGCTCTCTCTCAAATTGCCCTCCTTTCATTTTTCATTACTAATGCTTCAGTTTCCTACTGTTTGCTGATATGAGTGAGATAATCTCCTAACTGTTAACTTTGCAGACTGGGACAGGATGCGGTCATTCCTGGGTTTAGCTTTCTGGTGTTTCTAGGCACTTTTTAAATACTGGGAATATGTAGGGGTCACTCAAATCAGGTAACATTTTGCTATTCCATAAATTCTGGTTTTGCCGTTTGATGCTCTATCATTTTATACAACAAGACATTTTATTTTATTTTATTATTATTTTTTTTGAGACATGGTCTCATTCTGTCACTCAGGCTAAAGTGCAGTGGTGCCATCACAGCTCACTGTAGTCTGAATCTCTGGGGCTCAAGTGATCCTTCTACCTCAGCCTCTAGAGTAGCTGAGACTACAGGCACACACCACTACACCCAGTTACTATTTTTTTTTTTTGAAAAATTGTTTTACAGAGATAGAGGTCTCTCTCTGTTGCCCAGACAGGTTAGAACTCCTGGGCTCAGGTAATCCTCCCACCTCGACCTCCCAAATTGCTCTGATTACAGGTGTGAGCCACCGTGCCTGGCCAAGAAGAATTTTACTACTAATAAAAGTAAAGCAGGAAGTATGCATACTTAATTCCATTTTAGATGAAGAAGCTGAAGCTTGGAAAAGCTAACAGAGTTAGAAAAAAGTGGAGCCAAAGATACAAACAAGGTCTGTAAAAAGCAAGTTGTGGAAAATGAAAAATGTCCAACTCCTCCTAGGTAGAATTACAGAGTATAGTTCCATTATTTCATTGAAGTACAATAAGTTTTAATAAATGCAGACATTTCTATAATAAAGCACATTCCTATAGTAAAGTGAAAAATGTACTAAATCCAAATATGACCTGGTAACCCATTTCTATATGCAATTCTGTTCTCTCTTTTTCTGTGTATGTGTGTATATGTATGTGTGTTTATATGTAGTTGTATGAAAAATTTAAAACTTTTTATTTGGAAATAATTGTAGATTCTCAGGAACCTGCAAAGACAGTACAGAGAAGCCCTGGGTCCTCTTTATCCAATGGTTACATCTTATATAACTATACTACCCTATCAAAGCCAGAAAACTGACATTGGTATTTTGTCACAGGTGTAGATTTATGTGACCACCACCATAACCAGGATATAGCACTACGTCATCACCACAAAGATCTTCCTCATGCTACCTCTTTATAATAATTTCCTCTTCCCTTTACTATTCCTAGTCCCCAGCTACCACTAATCTGTTCTCCATCTCTACGATGTCTAATTTTAAGAATGTTGTATAAATGGAATTATATGGTATGTGACCTCTTGAGACTGACTTTTTTTTTTTTTTTCCACTCCATAATGTCCTTGCATATAGTTGGGTAATGTTTTAAAAATCCTCTTGGCTACTATCTGTCTTTTAGTTGTCTCTCACTGATTTCAAGAATTATTTATTTACCTTTAGTATGTCTGTATGTATATGTATGTATTTATTTTTTTTTGAGACGGAGTCTTGCTCTGTTGCCCAGACTGGAATGCAGTGGCATGATCTGGGCTCACTGCAATCTCTGCCTCTCAGGTTCAAGGCATTCTTCTACCTCAACCTTCCGAGTAGCTGGGGACTACAATCATTTGCCACCACGCTGCAAATTTTTGTATTTTTTTGGTGGAGACGGAGTTTAACCATGTTGCCCAGGCTGGTCTTGAACTCCTGACCTCCAGTAATCCACTCACCTTGGCCTCCCAGAGTGCTGGGATTACAGGCATGAACCACTGTGCCTGGCCATCTTTAGTTTTTAGAAGATTAACTAATATGTGTTTTGACATGGATTTCTTTAGGTTTATTCTGTCTAGAATTGACATAGCTTCATCATTCTGTAAGTTGTGTCTTTTACGAAATTTGGAAAATTTTGGGAATTTTTGGTTGTTGTATTTTTAATCCTTTTTTAAGTTATACTTTAAGTTTTGGGATACATGTGCAGAATGAGCATTTTGGTTTTTGGAATTTTCAGCCTGTTTGCGCTGGTTTTTCCTCATCTTCGTGGAATTGTCTACCTTTGGTATTTGATGTTGGTGGCTTTTGGATGGGGTTTTTGTGTGGATGTCCTTTTTGTTGATGTTGATCCTATTCCTTCTTGTCAGTTTTCTAACAGTCAGACCCCTCTGCTGCAGGTCTGCTGGAGTTTGCTGGAAGTCTACTCCAGACCCTGTTTGCCTGGGTATCACCAGTGGAGGCTGCTGAACAGCCAGTATTGCTGCCTGTCCCTTCCTCTGGAAGCTTCCTCCCAGAAGGAAGTGCACCCAACAGATTACAGCTGGAGCTCTCTTGTATGAGGTGTCTGTTAACCCCTGCTGGGAGGCATGGGTGTCAGAGTTCCACGTGAGGAGGCAGTCTGTCCCTTAGCAGAGCTCAAGTGCTGTGCTGGGAGATCTGCTCTTCAGAGCCAGCAGGCAGGAATATTTAAGTTTGCTGAAGCTGTGCCAACAGCTGCCTCTTCCCCTAGGTGCTCTCTCCCAGGGAGATGGGAATTTGATCTATAAGCCCCTGACTGGGGCTCCTGCCTTTCTTTCAGAGATGCCCTCCTCAGAGAGGAGGAATCTAGAGAAGCAGTCTGGCTACAGTGGCTTTGCTGAGCTGCGGTTTTAACTTCCCAGTGGCTTTGTTTACACTGTGAGGGGAAAATCACCTACTCAAGCCTCAGTAATGGCAGATGCCCCTTCCTTCCACCAAGCTCAAGAGTCACAGGTCGACTTCAAAATGATGTGCTGGCAGTGAGAATTTCAAGCCAGTGGATCTTAGCTTGCTGGGCTCTGTGGGTTGGGATCTGCTGAGCTAGACACCCGGCTCCCTGGGTTCAGCCCCCTTTCTAGGGGAGTGAACAATTCTGTCTCACTGGCATTCCAGACACCACTGGGGTATGAAAAGGATACTTCTGCAGCTACCTTGGTGTTTGTCCAAATGGCCACCCAGTTTTGTGCTTGAAACCAATGGCCCTGGTGGCATAGGCATCCAAGGGAATCTCCTGGTCTGTGGTATGTGAAAACTGTGGGAAAAACATAATATCTGGGCCAGAATGCACCATTCGTCATGGCATAGTCCCTCACAGCTTCCTTTGGCTAGGGGAGGGAGTTCCCTGACCCCTTGCACTTCCCAGGTGAGGTGATGCTCCACCCTGCTTCAGCTCACCCTCTGTGGGCTGCACCTACTGTCTAATCAGTCCCAATGAGATAAGCTGGGTACCTCAGTTGGAAATGCAGAAATCACCTGTCTTCTGTGTTGATCTAGCTAGGAGCTGCAGACCAGAGTTGTTACTATTCAGCCATCTTGTCAGCCACCTTTTCTGATACTTTTTTAGCCCACTTTCTTTCTCCTCTCCTTCTGGGGCTCAAATGACCTGAGTGTTTGATTTATTTGTTATAGTCATATAGGTTCCTGAGTTTGTTCATTTTTTTTGTTTGTTTTTTGTTTTTCTTCTGTTATTTAGATCAATTTCTGTTCTTCTGCCTCAGGGTCCTGAGTAGCTGGGACTACAGGTGTGTACCATCACACCTGGCTAATTTTTGTATTTTTAGTAGAGATGGGTTTTCGCCATGTTGGCCAGGCTGGTCTTAAATTCCTAACCTCAAGTGATTGGCCTGCCTTAGCCTCCCAAAGTGTTGGGATTGCAGGTGTGAACTACAGTGTCTGGCCAATTTCTATTGTTCTATCCTCAAGTTCACTGATTCTTTTCTCTGTCCTTTTCCTTTTGCTGTGAAGTTCATCTATTGAGAATTTATTTTGTTTTTTTGTAGATTTCAGTTCGTTTTTTGTATATTTTTAGTTCTAAAATTTATATTTGGTTCTTCTTTACATCTTCTATTTGCTCAGATTTTCTCTTTTCTCTTTTGTTTCAAGAATGCTTTTCTTAATTGTACGTTGAAGCCTTTTTATGATGGTTAATTTAAATTTTTTATCAGATAATTCTAACATCATTGTTATCTTGGTGATGGCATCTGTGGACTGTCTTTTCTTGTTTAATATACGATTTTCCTGGTTTTTGGTGTGATAAGTGATTTTATATTTTACCCTGGATATTTTGTGTATTACATCATGTGACTCTGGTCCTTACCTAAATCTTCTGTGTAGCAGGCTTCCTCTGACATGTGCTATAGGGAAAGAGTGCACTGCCTTATTACTGCCAGGGGTGGCAGGGGTGGGGTGGGGTCATGAAAATCTAGGTTCCCCACTTAATTTCCTTTATGACTTCAGGGGAGGGACCCCCATTAATGCTGGGTGGAGGTGGATTTCAGGCTCCTTTTAGACCTCAGCTGACACCACTCTGGTTGGGAAGGAGAGGAACGTCTCACTATTGCTCCCCATGCGGCCTTCACAGACACTGTTTGAGCGGTGCTTACCAATAGATGGTGGTAAGATTTCTGGCTCCCCAAACCCTTTAAATACAGCAAGGGAGGAGGAGGGATGCCTTATTCCCTCTGGGTGGAAGTGGAACCCAAGATCCATATGGCCTCCACAGACACCATGAAGGGGTTTCTCTTTGCTGCTGAGGGTGAGAATCCTGGCTCCCCACTCATTCATCTTTCATAATAATGGAAGAGATATAGTGAGGCTTGATTGTTACAGCGGGGAGAGGGTGGAATTCCAGCATCCCCTCCTGCCCTTTACTGATGGAGGAGGAAGTGGGGCTCTATTTTTCTGTGGTGTGTGGGGTAGAGTGGTTATTGTCCAAAAGTTTTCTGTCTTGTTATGTGGTACTTTTCCTTGTTCTTTCTTTTTCTTTTTTGAGGTGGAGTTTCACTCTATTGCCCAGGCTGGAGTGCAGTGGCACGATCTCACCTCACTGCCACCTCCGCTTCCTGGATTCAAGTGGCTCTTGTGCCTCAATCTCTTGAGTAGCTGGGATTACAGGTGCATGACACCACATCCCGCTAATTTTTGTATTTTTAGTAGAGACGAAGTGTTACCATGTTGGCCAGGCTGGTCTCGAACTCCTGACCTTAAGTGATCCACCCGCCCTCAAGTGATCCACCCGCCTTGGCCTTCCATCGTGCTGGAATCATAGGTGTGAGCCACCACGCCCCACCATACCTTTCCTGGTTCTTCAGCTAGAAGAGGTAGCTTCTCTTGGGGGCATTTTTAGTCTGCACCTGTTACTGTTTTTTAGTTGCTGGCTTCTCTGGCACCATGGCTGGGATGAGTGAGGCAAAAAGAAAACCAAGGGAACTTGTCATAGTGCCATCCTTGGGGTTCTAGGGCCCTTGTCAGTTTGCCTTCGTTTAATCACCTTTCAGAGTCTTGTTATGTTTGTTTTATGCATAACGTGGGGTTTTCAGCTGTACTTTAACTTCATTTATTTAGATAAAACGTGGTCATGCTTTCTTAGGAATGTTCCTGGAAAGCTGAGTATGACGGTCTGTGGGTGCTAAAGTGTGCTACCACCTCTAAAAGCCCCAGGCCTTCCCGAGCATCTATTTCTGCATGTCCTATAGGCACTTAAGCTGACAGACCGGCCTCAGGGTCCTTCCTTTTCCACTATTTCAACCAGAGATCCTAACTATCAGTGCTGAGATCTGAGGCCCCATTTGGAAGGCCATTTAGATAGACCCTTCCTCACACCAGCGATTATTCTCCATGTCTAACTGATTCTATTTTCTGTGCATCTGTTGAGCTAACCATCTCCTGCCTATATTCCCTTGCTTTATTTGAGCCATTATCGTCCCTCACCTGCACTGTTGCCATAATTTCTTAACACATCTCTTTGCCTCCACTTTGACGCCTCTGAGTCCCTCTCCCACAGTTCTGAAATGCATCTTTGTAACATGAACCTTTTCGACCCTTCAAGTCTGGCTCTGAGTCTCCCTAAGACCTGTTAGCTAGGGGGCAGAGCACTCGTGATTAGGCCTCCATCTCTAGCCTTACCTTCAGCCACACCCTTCTGGAATATTCCAGCATGGTGCCACTGGCCACAAGCTCACAAGCTATCAATCACATCCCCGAAGCCTTCCCCTGGACCTTTGCACACAGTTTTTCTTCTGTTGGGAATGCCCTCACTTACTCTTTCCTCCTTGTCTCCAATCTGATCCTCAAAATGTAGTGCATGTATTATTTTATTTGGGAGGCCTTCCCAGATACTGTACTTCTGCCATTGCACTTAGTACAAGGTATTGTAGTTACGTTAGTTTACACATCTAACTCTCCTGAAGACTATTTTGAGACAGAGTTTTGCTCCTGTCACCCAGGCTGGAGTGCAATGGTGCGATCTCAGCTCACTGCAACCTCTGCCTCCCGGGTTCAACTATGAGTAGCTGGGATTACTGGCACGTGCCACCACGACCAGCTAAATTTTTGTATTTTTAGTAGAGATGGGGTTTCACTGTGTTGGCCAAGCTGGTCTCAAACTCCTGACCTCAGGCGATCCACCTGCCTTGGCCTCCCAAAGTGCTGGGATTACAGGTGTGAGCCACCGTGCCCAGACTCTCTTGGAGACTACTAATTCCCTTCTGAGAGGGAACACGTCTGACCACAGAGTAGCATTGTGTAGGGCTTAAAAACAAGGATTCTGGAGTCCTCAGTTTATATTCAGACTCCTGCTTATTAGTTCTATAGTCTCAGGGAATTTCCAGAATGTCTTTGTGTCTCAAATTTAGTTACATGTGAAATGGAGATTATCATGCAGATTAAATGAGGTAATGCATCTAAATTGCATAGCACAGTGCCTGTCACAAAATAAGCTCTTAATAGTTGTTAGTTATGATGATGATTAATTTTGCTGTAATTTACCAAACTATCCTCCCATTGTGAAATATTTGAATTGCTTCTATTTTTTTTTATATCATAGCTAGCCTTGGTAGAAAATATAAACAACAAAACACAAGAGATTACTAGCCTTGGGATTACTTCTATGCCTTTGTATCTGAAGTTGACAAAATCAACTTGATTTTCTATCTATGTTTGAAGTGGTTGCTGAAAATTTTTGGTATTCTTTGTGACCTCTTCCACACTGCAAAGCACATTGAAGCTTTAAGATTAATTAAATGTTTCTCTCCTGCCTAGGTATTGGAAGAGAAAAATCCCAAAGGAAGCATATAACAAATGAATTTGTACTTGAGCAATGGGTAGGCTGAATGCATTGTAATCAGTTTCTGTATCTGGATTTTTCTGCTCTTAGGTGAGTATACTTGAGGTTTTGAAGAATTCCTTGACTTTGTTTCTTCTGTACCTGTCTCTACCCCAAATAACTGGGGTTGTAAACAGAAATTAAGTGAAAGGTACAAATTTCCTCTGTGCTAAGGGAAAGCTCATTTGAGGAGTTGGGACCCTACTTTCATTATTAAAGTGATAACTGGATTTTGCCTCTTATTCATTTCAGGCTGCCGTAACAAACACCGTGGGCGGGTGGCTTAGCCAACATCTGTTTCTCACAGTCATGGAAGTTGGGAAGTCCAAGATCAAAGTGCTGGCTGATTCAGTTCCTAGTGAGGACCTTCTTCCTGGTTTGTAGACTAATGACTTATTGATGTATCCTCACACGGTAGACAGAAAGATTCTCACTCTGTTTCTTTTTATAAAGACACTAATCCCATTCATGAGGGCTCCACACTCATGACCTAATTACAGATGGTTCCCAGCTTATGATGGTTCAATTTATGACTTTTTGACTTTACAGTGGTGTGATAGTTGTATTGTATGTTGAGCACCCATACGACCATATGCTTTTTACTTTTTAGTACTGTATTCAATTAATTACATGAGATATTCCACAATTTATTATAAAGTAGGCTTTGTGTTAGATGATTTTGCAAACTGTAGGCTAATGTAAGTCTTCTGAGCATAGAAGGTAGGCTAGGCTGTTATCACATTGAGTAGGTTAGAAGGATTAATTGTGTTTGTGTGTGTATAGATAATTATTTTTTTTTCTGAGATAAAGTCTCGCTCTGTCACCCGGGTTGGAGTGCAGTGGTGCGATCTCAGCTCACTGTAACCTCTGCCTTCTGGATTCAAGTGCTTCGTATGCCTCAGCCTCCCAAGTAACTGGGATTACAGGCATGCACCACCATAGCTGTCTAATTTGTTTATTTTTAGAAGAGACAGAGTTTTGCCATGTTGGCCAGGCTGGTCTCAAATTCCCGGCCTCAAGAGATGCATACACTTCGGCCCCTCAAAGTGCTGGGATTATAGGCATGAGCCATTGTGCCTGGCTGATTAATTGTATTTTTGACTTAATGATATTTTTAACTCATGATGGGTTAATGAGGATGTAACCCTATCATAAGTTACACAGCAATCCTCCCTAAAACCTCATTTCCAAATAACATCACATTGAGCATTAGGGCTTGATGAATTTCTTGTGGGGAGACATACACATTCTGTCCATAGTCTCCTTCAGGAGAGAGAGGTAGGTAGTTTTTAAAAAAATCATTATTTTTTTACGTTTGCAAGGGCAGTTTGGTTACATGGCTATATCATGTAGTGGTGAGGTCTAGGCTTTCAGGGTAACCATCACCTCAACAGTGAACATTGTGGCCAACACATAATTTTTCAACCCTCATCCCCCTTTCACTCTCCAGAGATAGGGAGTTTTCTGAAGGAGATCTCTGGAAATGTTGCTTCCTGAGACGATTGCAGTGTTAGAACTACACCATCTGATTTCAGCTCTTAACCCTAAGGCATGTTCTATTTACAGTTGGAGTTTAAAGGACTCACCAAAAGGGTGTTCTATCTCTGCCCAGAGGTTTCTTTTTAAGCAGAGCGAAGCCTTTCTCATTATTTCCTATTTTTATTCATGAATAATCCCCTGAAGTTTTTCATGCTTAACCAAAATCTATTATATTATAATTTAGAGCTTTTGTTTCATGTCCTTGTTAGAGTGGGATAAGATGAGGATAAAGATGAATGATTCTCAGCTTTAAAAGTTCTCTTAATATACTCTTTCTCTATATGAAAATAATAATAACTTTTTGAGACAGGGTCTTGCTCTGTCACTCAGGTTGCGGTGCGGTGGCAAGATCTCCGCTCAATGCAACCTCTGCCTCCCTGGGTTCTTGTGCGTTAGCCTCTGGAGTAGCTGGAGTACCATGCCAGGCTCATTTTTGCATTTTCAGTAGAGATGTGGTTTCGTCATGTTGGCCAGGCTGGTCTTGAATTCCTAGCCTCAGGTGATCCTCCTGCCTCAGCCTCCTAAAGTGCTGGGATGATAGGTGTCAGCCACCACACCTGCCAAAGATAATTACTTGGAAGGGATTCTGTTACCTCTAAGGTAACTAAGCTCAAACCTGGTCCACCCAACAGGACTTCAGTTTCAGAGCCGCCTCTGGGTCTGTGCCTTCCCTGCGGGGCCTACTGTTTGGCCTTGTGCAGTGCTTTGGATCTCTGCTTTCCACTCAGGTTTGGAAATCAGCTCCACAGCATGAACCGCCGCTTTCCAACTGTACACACTCTTGTGGGCAGATTATCTTTTCTCTGCTCGCTGTTTCTTCTGCCTGTAAAGCTCTTTCCCCAGAGTAAAGACCTGGACACAGGAGCATGCCTGGCTTTCAAAGAACAGCAAAGGGCAGTTGTAGATAGTTGGTAAACAAGTTTAAGTCATCAAAATCCAAAATGCGGGCACATTTAATGTCATTTACATGTGGATTGTGTCTTCTCTTCTTACTAATTCTTAATTATAGGCTATCTCATTTACTGAAAACTCCAAAATCTTTATTAACTGACATGTTTGGCAATGGCTAGCTCAAATAACTCTCCCCTTGACTCTAGTATTCATGATATAATTTTTATGCCTTATTCATAAACAAACCTAGGAGGCCAGATGTAGTGGCTCATGCTTGTAATCTCAGCATTTTGGGAGGCTGAAACAGGAGGATTACTTGAGGCCAGGAGTTTGAGACCAGTCTGGGCAACGTACGGAGATCCCAAATGGAAAAAAAAAAAAAAAAAAAAATAGCCAGGTCTGGTGGCACGCAACTATGGTCCCAGCTCCTCAGGAGGCTGAGGTGGGAGGATCATCTGAACCCAGGAGTTTGAGGCTGCAGTGAGCTGTGATGCGCCAGGGCACTCCAGTCTGGGGGACAGAGGGAGACCCTGTCTCAAAAACCAAACCAAACCGAAACAACACAACACAAATAAAACAGACCCTGCAGGAAATGATTACTGATGAATTTGCCTTTAGGTCATATGCTAATGATTTTTAGAATTCCACATCTTGGTGTGAAGAGAAATGAATAAAAATCTATTGATTTAACCAGTGCAAATGAAGTGCTAATTAATTTCTGTTGTATTTCTTGATGCTTCAAGCAAATGCCACAGTTCCATAAAAGAGGGACTTCAATCACTAAGTGCTGTGATGGAGACAGATTTCCCAATCGCCTTTGCAGTTAGGTATGACCATGTGACTGAGTTCAGCCAATAGAATGTGAGTGGAAGTGAGGGATGCCACCTCCAGGCCTGAGCCATAAAAATCTCCCAGGAGTTTCTCCTTCAAGGGCAACCTCAGAGGGAAAATACAGAAGATAGTGGGATCACAAGAAAGAAGAGGCAGAGGCCCCTGAACTATTGCTTGAAAAGAGAGTTGTGTTTATCAGAAACATTCAGAATTTACATGAAAAAAATGAACATTGGTTATATTACTCTGCTGAGATTTTGGGGTTTATCCACTCATTGGCTAGCAATCTGTTAACTGAAATGACAGTTCTAGGTTTTTTGCTTAGATTTAGTTCTTATTTTCCATTTCCAGACTAGCACTGCCATTGAGACCATGAGCTTTGGAACTCAATAGAGTTTGTGTGGGATCCTCTTACTAGCTACATAAATATTTTAACTTTTCAGAAACTCAGTTCCTTCATCCATAAAATGGGGATATAACAATATTCTAGATAGGATTATTGTGAGGATTAAATAGGAAATACTTTTCACAGTGCCTGGCACATAACAAATGATCAATGATGGGATAGAAATTTTATTTTATTTTTATCCTTCTCACCTTAATAAAAATGATTCTGAATTAGTGTATTTTAATTATTTTCCCTTTGATTTCAATATTTTCTATTGTTAAGTAATATGCTATACATTTCCATCTACTTGGTTATTTTCTTCTCGTTCTGTTTAAACATTCCACTCTTCACTTGGAAAAAAAATTCACCCTTCGGGGTCCAAAAAATCACCACCTGCAGTAGATTTTAGTTTTCCAGAATAGGACAGTGACATTTCCAATCTCTTCCAGAGCCTTATAATTTTTACACTCAGTGGTCAACAGGACTTTGTGACCATGTGAATAGCATGTGGCAGAGCTGATGTTATGTGACTTCTGAGGCTAGGTCTTAAAGCCAGTGTGGCTGCTGCTAACTTTCTGTCTTCCCCTCTTTTAAATTAATTAATTAATTCTTTTTAGAGAGAAGATCTCACTGTGTTGCCCAGGCTGGGGTGCCATGGTATGATCATAGCTTACTGTAACCTTGAATTCTAGGTTCAAGCAATCCTCTTGCCTAAGCCTCCAGAGTAGCTAGGACTATTATTTTTAGTTTTTGTAGAGTTGAAGTCTCACTGTGTTGCCCATGCTGGTCTTGAACTCCTGGGCTCAAGCAATCCTCCAGTCTCAGCCTTCCAAAGTGCTGGGATTACAGGTATGAGCACTGTGCCTGGTCTAATTTAATTTTTGTTATTTAGAGACAGAGTCTGGCTCTGTTGCCCAGGCTAACATACAGTGGCGTAGTCATAGCTTACCACAGCCTCAAAATCCTGGACTCAATAGATCCTCCTGCCTTGGCCTCCCAAAGTGCTGGAATTATAGGTATGAGTCACTGCTCTCAGTTGTTCCCTCTCTTTTCCATTCTCTCCCCCTACAGGAAACTTAAACTCAACGTCCAGCCAGGTTGTGAGGGAGCCCAGGTAACAGGAAGATGCTGTGTATAGGTGTTCTAGTTAATGTCCCAAGCTGTGATCATCAATCTCTGGAAATATGTGTGAAAGAGCCTTCAGATGATTCTAGTGACCAAGACTTTGAGTAGCCCTAGCTGACCCTGAGTGGAGCAGAGACAAACTGGCCTCACTGAGCCCTGACCAAATTGCAGATTCGCAATGCTCAACCTCCTTGATTGTCAGGGAAATACAAATGAAATTTACAATGAGATACTAGTGACTACAGGTCTACCAGCATGGCTAAAATTTTAGGGCCAACAATACTAAGTGCTGATAAGGATGTGAAACAACTGGACTTCTCACTCACTGCCCAGTTTTTAGACTGTAGAGTTGGGTGTCTAAATTCATACAACCATTTTTGAAAACTGTTTGGCAGTATCTGCTAAAGATTCACATACACATATTTTCTAGCCCAGTGTTTCCTTTCCTAGTAGGAATTCAACAGAACTGTGTATATCTGCACACCAAAGACATAAATATCCTCAAACTAGGATTATTCAAATGTCCATCAATAGTAGAATGGATTAAAAAAATCATAGTATAGTTCCACAGTGAAATATTGTGCAGCCAAATAAACCTAACTACTGCAACAGTGTAAATAATTCTTAAAAATGATGTTAAGTGAACAATGCCAGACATGAAAGAGTCCCTATTGTATTAATATAATGTTAATATAAAATATAAATTTGAAGCTATTAATATAGTTTTAGAAACTTAAACTAGTTTACAAAACTAGTTTAATTAAGTTTATAATAAAGTTTAAAAACAGGCGAAACAATTATTGTCTTAGAAGTCAGTAACGTGATTAACTTCAGAGAGAAGAGAGGAAAGAATGACTGGTAGGAGGCATAGCAAGTCTTTTGGGATCCTTCAGTGTTCTAGTTTTTACCTGGGTTGTGGTTGCACAGGTGAGCTTGCTTTGTGATAATTCAGTGAGCTGTACACTTGGGACTTCCACACTTTTCTTCATGAACATTATGCATCAACAAAAAAATCGAAAAATGTTAACTAGAAATAATAAATATTTGGAAAAGTTAAAAAAAAACAAATTGCAGGTTCAGGAGGAAAAGAAATTTCATAAAATCCTAGCTAGTAAATTTTGGAATGGTCTGTCAAATAGTGGTGAATAGCAGAACACCTCTTCTGTGAAGCCATCCTTGTGACCTCTTGGTTTTCCTGCTTCCCCAGAACTGAAAGCTTTTCTCTGTGCTCCCATAGCATTTTATTTATTTCACTAGCACTTAGAAGTCTGTAAAGTCTTCAAGGGCAAACAGCAAAGCTTATTCTTTTTGGTATTGCTTGTAGTGTTTAACTCAGTAGCTGGTATAGCACAGATACTGAGCGAATGTTGAATAAAGGACACTTGAGTTTATCTTGCCTTTCTTTGTCAGAGCTATTATGCCATATACAGAAATTTTCACTCTGTATTTACTTCCCTTGTGAAATGGTGTCTGGAGCATGGGCAAGTCACATGAAGCTCAAGGATGTCACTGATGGCTGTCCCAGAGTTTGTAATGAGAGTAGATGGAAAGCCAATTGAAAGACTTGAAAGAAAGTCATTCTTCACGAAATGTCTAGCAGTCATTAGGCAGCATTCACCGGTCATTTCTTGTTCTCCATAAAGCAATTTTGAAATTTGATCATTGCTTTCAGGGAAGCTAAACATAACATTACATAGCCCTGATTACTTTTATCAGACTATCCTTTGTAGAAAGAGTTCTTAACAATTTTATAAGTTCTCATGACTTTAAATGATGCTTTATTTTATTTTATTTATTTTTTTATTTTTTTAGATGGAAACTTGCTCTGTTGCTCAGGCTGGAGTGCACAATCTGGGCTCACTGCAATCTCCGGCTCCTGGGTTCAAGCGATTCTCCTGCCTCGGCCTCCAGAGTAGCTGGGATTACAGGCATGTGCCAATGCACCTGGCTAATTTTTGTATTTTTGGTAGGGATAGGGTTTCACCTTGTTGGCCAGGCTGGTCTTGAACTCCTAACCTCAAGTGATCCACCCACCTTGGCCTCCTAGAGTGCTGAGATTATGGGTGTGAGCCACTGCTCCTGGCCTAAATGATGCTCTTTTTATAGATCAAAAAAACGGTGCTACAGAGTGTTCTGATACACTTAGGAAGCGAAATTCTCATTCCACATATGTGTTTTTAAAACTCTATCATTAGCAGCTTTGGTACAAGCAAACTTGCATTTGTTTTAGAAGCTTCAAGGTTACTTATATATCATGAATGGAAAGATTACTTAGCTTAATGTCCAGAGACTCAGTTTCTCATCCCTGCTCTGTCATTGGCTGGCTGTGTGATCTTGGACAAGTCCTTTGTGTTTTCCCTCATTTTCTCATTTTCACACTTATGAAATGAGAACTGATGACCTTCGGGGCTTTGTCCATGTCTATCTCCACCATTCCATGAGCAAAATGATAGCAACATCTTTGTAGACGTATAGGTAGAAACTCAAAGTGAGCTGTGAACTTTTTAAAAATTGTTTTTGAGGCGGAGTTTTGCTCTTGTTATCCAGGCTGGAGTGCAATGGTGCAATCTTGGCTGACTGCAACATTTTTCTCCCGGATTCAAGTGATTCTCCTGCCTCAGCCTCCCAAGCAGCTGGGATTACAGGCAGGCGCCACTATGCCAGGTTAATTTTTTTTTTTCAGTAGAGATAGGGTTTCACCACGTTGGTCAGTCTCGAATTCCCGACCTCAAGTGATCCACCTGCCTCGACCTCCAAAGTGCTGGGATTACAGGCACCAGCCACTGCACCCAGCCGAGCTTTTTGATCCATAGAAAAAAATTGGTGATGTCAGGAGTATTAGGATTTTGAAATTCTGAATATCATCTGCACAAGACTAACCTGTTCATCATCTGTTATTTTTGTAGATTACAATAATCCATTTTAACTACTATGAAATGGTTCTGGAGTGACACTGTTGTGAGGAGGAAATTCTAGCAGAGCTACTGCAGCAAGCCTTTGATCTGCCATATTGAACTCCTCCAGCTGTGCTTATTCACGGCACTATAAGAAAAACATTTCTATCACCACTTTAAAGCTAAATTCATTTCAGGTTTGTCTTGAAGAGAGCCCGAGAAAAGGCTAAAAGGCTAGCCCAGCCTTCCATTTTGAAAGAGCAAGAGTACCCAGCAATATGACGGAGGTAAGATGGCAACAAATTGTGTGTGTTTTCCCTTTGAAGGTCTTCTGTAGTAAAACAGAATGGAACTTGCCTATTTACAACATTTTTCAATTTTTCTGGGCAGTTAATAAAATATAACATTATGAACATAATTTTCTCTCACCTGATCTAAGAGATTTTTCTTTTTGTCATTTTTAATACTTTACCTATTATAAAAGTTTTTTCACCTCTTACATTTTGCAGTTACTAATATTAGGAAATGAAATGCCAATTTGTTTGCAAGCCATGTAAAAGGAACATCTTAACAGGATGCCAAATGATTCAATACATGGTGTGTTGTGTGGCATATATCTGACGGTTTTGTGACCTGAACTGGTTTACTGTCTAGCGTTTCATTTGATACCATCGAAATAAGGTCATCTTTGTCCCATTTCTTCATTGCTCTTTGTGCTCATATATGTTTATAGAACACTTGTGTGTGTTTAGCAGTGACAGAGATGAAAACGGTCCGAGTTTTAGGGAAGCATTATTCCTCAGGCTTCAAGAACAAAACCGATGTTTTCCAGGGCTCAGAATGCCTACCTGTGCCTAGGTGACGGGCCGCCAGCACAGTGAGCCCTTTTGTTCTGGGAAGCAGGCCCAGACGCATTCTGCTACCTCTCCCTGTTTTACAGTCTTGCGAAAGTTGACCTTTACCTATCTTGTGGTGTTTTTTCAACAAAAATAAAATTCTTAACTGGGCTCATTTTTATGACTGACTATAAAACTTCCCTTTCAACTTCACCTGTTAATAAAGGGAACCAGCCATTCCTTCTCTTGTATACTTGGGAAAAATAGAATAAAAAACAATGAACAAAATAGCTATTGGAAATTTTAGACTAACTGAAAAGTAAAGGTATTGAGGTTGGTCTTATAATGTGTAATATTCTCAAATAGTCCTTAACTACAATCCTTAATTTAATTTTTAAAATGCTGTGTTTTCTTAAAGTATTTCTTTCCCTTTCACACCTCCTCTGCCACCACCCTGGGGATCTTTTACAATAGAGAACTTTCCCTGGTAGAATGTTCATAGAATTCACTTTAGATATGGGTTATTTTTTGGAACAATGACAGATTAATTGATGGGGGGTTGGGATAATCTTTGCTATTTTGTACTGCTCTCTTTAAATACTTAGTAGATAATTGCTCTGATTAAATTTATCTGTTAAACACAGTAGCTTTGATAAACATTGTAAGAGGATACAATAATACATCCCCTTTTAATATTATAATATTTTATTTGAATGGATTTTTAATCAATAAAGAGCAATTTAATTCTCAGAGATGCATGGGGAATTCCCATTGATGTGTATGATATCCTCATGTTCTTTTTAGAGTAATGGATGGTTTAGTGTGATTGTTTAAAAATAAAATTGTATTCTTGGGCCGGAGAGTCCAAGCTAGAGAGAGATGGTATATAATGGATGAAACTTGCCTCATGGAAGTCCCTGATGCTTCCTGATATTTAGAGGACAAATATCACTGAATGCTTGGCCTGTTTTGAGGCTGAATAACTATATTAATCTGTTTTGTGTTGCTATAAAAAAAATACCTGCTATTAGGCAACTTATAAAGAAAAGAGGTTTATTCAGTTCACATTTCTGCAGGCTGTATAAGATGGCATCTGCATCTGCTCAGCTCCTGGTGAGGCCTCAGGAAGCTTTTACTCATGGTGGAAGGTGGAAGGGGAGCAGGCATGTCACATGGTGAGAGAAGGAGCAAGAGAGAGAGTGGGGAGTTCCCTGACTCTTTAACAGTCAGATCTCATGTGAGCTCATCACTGTGGGGAGAGGACCAAGTCATTCAGGAAGGATCCTCCCCCATGACCCAAACACCTCCCGCTAGGCCTCATCTCCAACACTGGGGATCATGTTCCAACATGAGATTTGGAGGGAACAAATATCCAAACTATATCTATAATGTTTTCCACTGATTCTCTATCATGTGCACTCCGGTGTTCCCATACCCTAGACAGTGATACATTTTATTGCTGTGAAACTTTTAATGAGTTATTATATGTAGGTGCTTAGAATGCTGTCTGGCACAGAATAAGTACTATGTAAATGTTAGAAATAATTGTTACTGGTTATTCTAAGGCCAACTTCAGCCTTAACTCTTCAGCCAGCTTAGATGGAAATGGAAAGCATGACTTAGGAAAGAAAATATATCAGTTAACTTTAGCTATATAACATGGCAATATCAAAGATAATGGTTTAAAAATACCAACTATGTATTTAGCTCCTAGGTCTGTGGATCACCAAGTTGGACTGGGCTCAGGTTGGCAGTTTTTATTCTCTTGGCTCTGCTGAACATAAATATCTCTGGTCAGTAGCCAGGTCACCTGGTGTCTGGCTAGTCTAAGCTGAGTTCAGCTGGGATGGCTTGCCTTTGCCTCACAGGTTAGCTTGAGCATGATCTCAGGGTGAAGCCAGAGGAGCAAGTCACAAAGACAGGCTTAGATTGGCCAAAGAAAACTCCAAGTCCAACCCAGATTCACTGAGCGGGGAAATAAACTCTACCTGTTGCAAAATCACAATGGAAAATGAGTGGCTAGAAAAGAGTGAAGGATCTGGCCACCTTTAAATCTGTCACATCAGTGGCTGCTGTGAGAGATGACGCAGAGAAGAAATTAAGAGGACTGGGATGTGTGTTTGTGGATTCATTGAATGTACATGTATTCATCTTAATGTACAAGTACATGCATTTGGAGGAGGAGAAAAGACTACAAATGACTCCAGAGTCATGATTCGGGTGACTTAGAATATGGTAGCACTATGTAGATAAATAGGAAATATAGTAGGAGAAGCATTTATTTTTGAATGTGTAGAGTTTGAAACAGAAATGACATGTTTAAGAGAAAGTATCCAGTAAGGGGTCCAGAAATCCACAGAGAAGCCAGGTCTGCAGATAAGAATTTAGGATGTGAATAGATATAAATAGATGTAAACAACAACAACTGCATGTTGTTTTCCCTATCCAGCATGTGGTTGGGTAATTTGTGGTTTACTTTTGAGTCTCCTCTCAGTGAACACAGCCTTTCCAACTGTTAGTTCAGTTAGTGATTTGGATGAGCCCGATCCTGGACACCTGCCATTCAGGCCTGGACAATCAGCACATTCCAGCCCTCTGGTCATAGGGATTGGTTTAGGAATGGCATCTAATAAATTGGTTCCTAATAAAATAAATCCTGGTGCTTGTGTTGAATCCATTCAAACTTTCTTTTCCATCTACAAGAGCAACTAAACTGGAGGGCTATTGAACTGCTGGAGGTCATATTATCAGTGAAGTCTGCCTAGGAGGGAAGCCAGCAGGAACAAAAGTAGAGCAGACACACACACACACACACACACACACACACACACACACACACACGAGAAAAAGAAAAAAAGAGAGAGAGAGAAAGAGAGAGAGAGGAGAGAAGAGTGCACTTTAGATCCCTGAATCCAGCTGTAGCTAAAGACATATCTCCTTACAAACTTTTCAACTTTAGGAAGCAATACATTTCCTTTTTTTGCATGAACTGGTTTGAATTGGGTTTCTGTCATATGTTACTAACATAAAAAGAGAAAAGAATGTAAACTTAGAAAACAGTTGCCTTTTACGGGGCTGAAGAAAAGTTAGAGTAAGTATTAAAAGCTCACGGAACTAAATCCAAGAAGAAGGAGACTTAACAAAAAGGAATAATAGTGTTGACATTGTCACATGTCAGGGAGCAAGAGCTCTGTAGAGAGTGTTGACTTGGGGGCCAGGACACCTCTGTGGGAGTGCTCTTGGCAGCAGGGTGGCAGAGAAGAACGTGCCCTGCCAGTAGCTAAGGAAAGAGAGGGCAGTTTCCTTTGCCCATAAAAGGGCCTCCTAGTCCCTCGGACCTGAAGCCTTGGAATCCACTCTTCCTCCTCTCTCTGCCACAGCCCACACATCCAGCTAGTTGTCTTGTCCTGTAAATTCTCCCTCCACAATTACTGTTGGACTCCTACTTTCCTTCACATTCCCACTGCCAAGAGCTGGCTCCAGGTGCCTAGTGCTCCCTTCCTGGAACCTGGCCTCTTTTCCGCTCCCATGCCCATCGCCCCTCCACCTCTGTCATCCATTCTTTATTCTACTGCCAGATTATTCATTCTAAGGCTCAGTTCTGATTGTGAAATAGCCACACACAGTGAAGAGTCCCTGGACGGTGAACCCAGCACCAGCTCTGACAGGCTGTGGGTCTTGGAAAAGATTCTGATCCTCTCTAGGTGTGGGAATCTAATCTTCGAAGGGAAGAGTTGAACCAAGCTCTGACATTCGTTGCCTCCCTATTGTCTGTAAATTAAAACTCTAGCCCTATGCTAACTCTTTTGGCCTTACCTCCTTTAGCATACACATAACTCAGCCAAAATGAAATACTTCTTGTCCCTGAATGCCCTCACCTTGTCCCTTCCTACCGCTGTTCATTTTACCTGGAATCATTTGTCTTTTCCCATAGAAAGCCTATCCATCCTCCAAGGCCAAGTTCAAATGCTGTCTGTGAAGCGTTCTTGAACTCCCAGCTGAGAGTTACCCATGTTCTTGGTCAGGGCACTTTGTTTTGTTTCAATGTTGTTTGCACATGTGTTGTGCCTCCTGCCAAACTGTCAAGGGCTTGAGGATCAAACTTCTATCATATTCATTGTGGCAGCCCTCAAGGCATCTAGCAGAGTAGCTAGTTCTCAGTAAATGATTGAATGAATGAAACCACAAACTTTCTTGCTGGTCCACTCAGTCATCCCATCTTGCAGATTCTCCCAGAACATCAGACTGTAAAATCAGATGTTGCAGTTCTGCTGAATAGAATTATGTGTTAGTTTTAAAAAGGGCCTTTTGAGGATAAACCAAAGTATCTGAGACAGGTCTCAATGTAGAGGTTGATTTTGCCAAATTTAAAGGCCATGGCCTGTGACAATAGCCTCAAGAAGTTCTGAGAACATGTGCCCAAGACGGTTTCATTATAGGCTGCTTTTATACATTTTAGGGGGACAGAAGTTACAGACAAAGACATAAATCAACACATGGAAGTTGTACATTTTTTTGGCCCAGAAAAATGGGACATCTCCTAGGGTGGGGAAGCTTCCTGCTCACAGGATGATTCAAATATTGGCAACTGGTTGAAAGAGGTAAGCTTTGACTGAAGAAGTAAAATCAGTATCAAGAAATGATTGGGTTAAGATAAGGTGGCGGATCACTTGAGGTCAGGAGTTCAAGACCAGCCTGGCCAACATGGTGGCCCCGTCTCTACTGAAAATTACCAGGCATGGTGGCGGGCACCTATAATCCCAGCTACTCAGGAAGCTGAGACAGAAGAATCATTTGAGCCCAGGAGGCAGAGGTTGCAGTGTGCCAAGATCATGCCACTGTATTCCAGCTTGGGTGACAGGGTGAGAATCAATCTCAAAAAAAAAAAAAAAAAAAAAGATAAGGGAGATGTGGAAGCCAAGGTTCTTGTTAAATATACTTTGAGATAAAATAATTTGGTTTCCTTTAGGGCCATCTATGTGTAATTTGATGTTATCCCAGAGTCAGGTTAGAACTGGATATCTTATTTGCTCCAAAGTTCTGTTTGATCAGTCTTATGATCTCTTTCAATGTGAATGGTGGTCAGTTTTGCCTGAACTCCAAAGGGAGGCATGTCCAACACCCCCACTTCCTGTCATGTCCTGAACTAGTTTTTCAGGTTTCTTTGGGATCCCCTTGGCCAAGAGGGTATCCATTCAGTTAGTTAGGAGGCTTAGAAGTTTACTTTTGATTTACATGAGCTTCATGGTAAGTATCATTGGGCCAAGTATGACCCCATTCCTGCCTTGGTAAGGTGTGTGTCAGCAAAGTCAGCGTTGGGTGAACGTGTTGTGGAGGTCCCCTCCATGGTTCCACACTGCTCCACATTGAGACCAATCAAGGGTGGCCTTCTCAGTGTTTGCAAGATAATGTTGGCATACTTGGGGTAGAACAGAGTGGTCTCCCTCTGACACAGCTCTTGACAATGATGGGAGACGGTGTCAACCAAAAATAAAATTCTAAGCTCCCCAACCGACTGAATGAACCCCCTCTCTTGGCCAAGGGGATCCAAAAGAAACCTGAAAAACTAGTTCAGGCTATGATAGGAAGCAGGGTGGGGGTGGGGGTGGTGTTGAACATTCCTCCCTTTGGAGTTTAGGCAAAACTGACCAGTATTCACATTAAAACAGATTTTAACACGGACCAAACAGACTCTCTGTAGCAATAGGACACCCAGCCCGAACCTGGCTCTGGTACAGCCTCACAAGACAGATAGCTCCCAAGAAAAAATCAAACTATTTCATCCTGAAATACATTTCTTTGACATGTTTTGGAATGGTCCTGCAAAGCCAGGAAATTTCTGGGGGAAATTTGCATTCTGTAGAGAATTTCCTTCCCTTACTAGGTCTTTTTCGGGGAGTCTGACACTGTTTAAGTTCCGAAAGAGACATTTACCATCTATTTTCTCGGAAGCCTGTGACTTGGAGGCTTTGTGCACCTAACAAGAACCTTGTCTTCTGCACCCGCTTTATCTCAACGCAAGCATTTCTTTATGCTGACTTTACCTCTTCAGGCAAAGCTTACCTCTTTCAACCAATTGCCAATTAGGAAATCTTTGAATCTTTCTCTGAGCAGGAAGTCCCTCTACCTTTGGAGATGTCCTGCGGTTCTGGGCCAAACCAATACACTTTCTGTGTATTGATTTACATCTTTGCCTGTAACTTCTGTCTCCATGAAATGCGTAAAACCAACCTATAACCAAACAATCTTGGGCACATGTTATCAGAACCTCTTTAGGCTATGTCGTGGGCCATGGCCCTTATATTTGGCTCAAAATAAACCTCTTCAAATATTTTGGAGAGTTTTGCTTTCTTTTTTTTTTTTGTCAACATTGCAAGTGCCAGTCCAGAAGACTAAAGCAGAAAGGGAGAGAAGGAGAGAAGGAGGAATAGGAGAAAATGGCATGTGGAAATGCGCAGTATGGAGATGCCCATGTTCCCCGTAATCCTTTTTATAGCAAGATTATCAACTCCAGATCTGTAAACTTGTTGACATGTTGTGGTGAGACTGGATATTGACACAGCCGGTGCCCATAGCCAGTGGCTAGAATTATGTGGCTGTCTCCTACCTTCAACAGTGAACCTTGAGACCTTCCTCTGGTATGCTGGTTTTTCTAGGGGGCTGGGGGAAAGCAGACAGCTGGACTTGGGTGAACCTTCACTCCCTCCTTATTATGTTCCCCTCTCTGCCCACGGCAACTTAAATCATTAAAATCCTGTATAATTAAAATTTCATCCAAGTTACACCAGTTATGTTTGCTTGCCACAGTGGAGTGTATAAATATCTTAGAAAGGCACAAAGACAGAGGCTGCTTCCTGCTTGTGGTTTCCCCCTTGCACAGGATGCTGCCTGCTACCGTGTATACCATCAACAGCCTGGGGAAGGCTGAGCTCGCGGGAACCACCAGCCCTGCTCCGACTGGACCTTTACTCCACAGTCTTATCCACAGGGCTTGGGTCTCAGGGTGACAGGTTCTTGGTGAGGGTGAATGTCTTTGTTCTGTTCATACAGGATTTTCTTCTCTTTTTCTCTGTCTCTCTCTCCCTTTCTGTCTTCCTGTCCCTTCCATTTAGAATTTGGTTTTTGATTTTGAATATATTTAAATTAAAACATCTCAAAAGTTTCATTGTCTCATTTAACTGAGAGCAGGAGTTGGTCTTCCTTCCTACCCATCCTCTCTGTCAATACAATTTGTATTGCCATTTAATTGCTCAGAAATCCCAATTACCTTGATCTGATCAATACTCATTATACACACGCCTCAAAATATCACATGTACCCCAAAACATGTAAAACCATGATGTTTTAATTTCAAAAATTAAAAAAAGCTGCAGTGTACATTTCTACCACAATGGTTTTGCATTACTTACCACATGGGGTTACAAGTCTACTACAGGTTCATTCACTGAACAACAAATTTTTGAGCACATGTCACATACCTGGTGTTAAGAGCTGTCTTGTCATAGATGTTCTAGCAGCTCCAGGGGGTCACCAAAGGGTTGGACCACAGATGGGCCCCTAGTGTGGGGCTCTAAGCTTGGTGATTGGGACCACCCTGTGTCATGGGCAGTCAGTGTGCCTCTAAGTCATGAATTATTATACTTGATTGGGAGTATAATTATATTGGTTGTGACTTTGCAATGGCATCACCTCAACTGAGGTGCTTGTGACAGCTTTGGGATCAGCACGTGTCTTGGTTTTGGTTTCTATATAGCAGACTTGAAACAAGGATGTGAGTGCCAGTAGTTTATCTAGGATATGTTCCCATGTTAAGTGAGTGAAGAAGTGAGACAGGAAGTGAATGAAGCCACTGAAGGGCGTGTTATTAAACCAGTTATCACCACACACAACTGGAGGTCAGTTTTTCTGGGGGAGCTCTGGGAAGCAGTGGAGAACGTGCCTCTGAGTTGCCCCAGTTGAGGCTCCAGGAGGTTGGGCATCATCAGACACATCCCCAGATTGTCCTGGTTGGGGGAAGTTCCAGGCCTCGAGATGCTCTTGGACTTCCAGCTTGCCTGCAAGTTGAAAGTCAGATAAAAGACTTCAGGTGGCATTGCTGATATTTGCACTCAGCAGCCTTTCACACATAAGGCCGAGGGCGGTAAGGATATGACCAAGGACTGATAGATTTGTTATATTAAGAAAGATCCCTGTGTAGTGCTTTTAGAGCATCCTGTACAGTTGATTCTCATTATTGGCAATAGTTACATTCTACAAAGTCACTATGAATACCAAATTAGCAAATACTGAATGATTGCTTCCAGAAGATGTACAGGGCTAGGTATCTGTGAGCTTCTGGTCACATTGAATTAACTGATCAATACATCATATTGTTTTATAGGTTTCTCTTGAAAGACAGTTTATTTAGCATGCAGTGTTAATTCATTAGCTTTGGACTCACGGCCAGTGGCTCTACAACTCATGTCTGAATGAGGCTCATCTAACACATGCATTTTCTCGGCAAGGCACATTGCAGACTTTTTGTGTTTAGGAACACTAGACAGCACACCACCAACACTGTGCTTGGGTGGCATTTCAGACAACAAAATGCACAGAAATATGAAAAATGTGACACTAAATAGACTACGGAAAGACTTGTGTACGGTATGATAGCTGAAACCGGAAGGCACAGTGGCAACAGGCTGTACCTCAGCTGGACATGTGCATTGGGCTGGTCAAATATTTTGCTGATCTATGCATATCTGCACATGACCATGAAGGTGCCTTGAGGACTGGTTTTGGGGTTGCAAATACATTTTTGGGAGAAGGTCCCTAATTAGAAAGTATGAAATCTGTGAATAATGAGGTTCAACTGTATTTTTTTTTTTTTTTTGGAGACAGAGCTTCAATCTTGTCGCCCAGGCTGGAGTGTAGTGGCACGATCTCAGCTCACTGCCACCTCCACCTTCCAGGTAAAGAGCATCAACACAATGAAGAAACTACATAAACTAATGGGCAAAACAACCAGCTAGCATCAAAATGGCAGGATCATATTCACATATAACAAGATTAACCTTAAATGCAAATGCACTAAATGCCCCAGTCAAAAGACACAGACTGGCAAATTGGATAAAAAGTCAAAACCCATCAGTGTGCTGTATCCAGGAAACCCATCTCACATGCAAGGATACACA